>NC_084619.1:61410572-61560572 GCF_033978795.1 Nerophis ophidion | reverse complement strand
GATAATGGTCGCATTATCCATCAATTTTCTACCGTTTAGTCGCACTATTGACAGTTTATTAAGAGGAGGACTTTTTGAAGTGTTTGATTCGGAAGTTATTGCTCAGTTAAGAAAATGATCGTGACAAGCTGCTAGGAGATATCGACGAGGATCGCTATGAAACAAATCGTTAAATAATGGGATTTTAAACGTTTTAAAGAATAAATATATCGATGAGGACAGTAAAAGAAACAAAAAAAGGTGGTTTTACCTGCCTGCAGTTGTCTGGCTGACTGTTGAAACTTTACGTGTCGCAACAGCAACCGAGCAGGAAATCATATAGATCTACTTCCTGCGGGCGCTTTCAAAATAAGTGTTTTTTCTTGCTGGGCGACGAGTTTCGGGTTATTCAACGGAGATGTTGACATTATTCGAAGTGATATTTTTGGTGTCGGGATGTGCTCATACGTACTCCTTAAAATAAGTGATTGGTTTGTGTTCTTTTGACTAGTTTGTCCCTTTTTGATTTTTTCCGTGTGCAGTGTTTAAAAGGACAAAAAGTGTGCACGTGTATGCACACCGATGATTTATACATAGACAATGAAAAACTGCTGTAAGTTTTAGGTATGTTAAAATGCTCATCAATAAATGGCAGTGTCAAATGCTCCCAAAAAGTGCTTTTTACCAATACTAAGCCTTAATTTGAAAGGGCAACTGAGTTGCCGGAAGCCGGGCACTTGCTGCGCACGGCAGGCGACACAGTTGCCATGGTTACCGCCAGGCTGTCAGTCAGTGTGGAAAACCCCGGAGGTTGGTGGGGAATTCCGGCCTCACGTGGCAAACCCTGCACACTGATTGGAGCAGAGACTAAGCAAAGCCCCTCCTACCGGAAGTCCTAGCACAACTACACGTTTTGCGCAGCCGTACAGCAATTCACGTATCATTTACGCAATAAAAATGACTAACGATTTTCCTTTGCGGTCATTTAAGGGAATAAGCGGTAGAAAATGGATGGATGGATGGATGGATGTATTTCAATTTAAAAGTTCGTATCCAATTTACGTTGGTCACGCAACGTTTATTTATTTACGTTGCTAAATAGGCGGTGTCCGCCACAAGGGGGCGCCATATTATTGTTTTTCCCAGCACAGTAGCATTTGACCTGGTTCACAAGATGTCCAAATCTCCCCTAACTGCTGCAAAATATTTTGTTTGTGCCGCTTTTGTATTATTTCAAATGAATGGTTCGTGTCCAGGGTGTACGCGCCTTCCGCCAGATTGTAGCTGAGATAGGCACAACGCCCCCTGCGACCCCAAAGGGAATAAGCGGTAGTAAATGGATGGGTGGGTTCGTGAAATTATTCTAAAATAAATTTTTTGACTATTTTCAGCCTGTCCCAAATCACCCCAAACTTGACCCACTCGTTCGGGCTGAAGACATATTGATTTGTGCCGTTACGGATTTGAGGTTAACTACGTTTTATGTTTCTAACGTGTATATTTTCATAACAAGACCCCAACAGGTTCAAAATATCCCAAATCAGTTCAATTGAATGATTGTGCTCCGTAATTCGATGAGGATAAAAATCCATCCATTGTATACCACTTGTCCCCCTCGGGGTCGCTGGAGCCTATCCCAGCTGGATTAGGGCAGAAGGCGGGGACACCCTGGACAAGTCGCCATGTCATCGCAGGGCCAGCTAAAAGTAAAAAAAATATGTAAGTATGAAAAGAGTGTTTTGCATTTTTCCCATCATGCCTTGCAATGGATTTATATGGGTGTTATTTCACAGCTTCTATGGTGATGGGATTTTTTTTTGTATGTAAAATATTGACAAAGTTCAGTGAACAGGTTGTGTTATGTGCGACTATGTGTGTTGGCTTTTTGTGCTAGATGATTTTTTTTTTTTTCTCTTCCAGCACCATGACTAAGAAAGGTCGTTTGGATTGGGTCATATATTAATGCACTTGTGCACACAACTTAGTTATATTATTCATATATTATATGTATACATAAATATATAAAATTATGTTGTACAATATTTATTATTATTATTGTCTATTGTGAGCGAACTGTGGTGCTGAATTTCCCCCAGGGATCAATAAAGTACTTTCTATTCTATTCTATGTAGTCCAGCTGGTACCCGGTGAGTTTCTCACATTGTCCACGAGATGGCGACAAATTATCACCTTATACTATCAAAATACCCGCATGCTTGGACAACCCCGGTTTATCCATCCTTTTCCTACCGCTTGTCCCTTTTTGGGGTCACAGGGTGGTGCTTGAGCCCAACCCGGCTGTATTCGGGCGGTAGGCGGGGTACACCCTGGACAAGTCGCCACCTCATCCCGGTTAAACGATTCGATGTTCATCAAACGTTGTGCAAATGATTGGGACAAGTTTGGGGAGATTTGGACATGGTGGGTGGGGCCAACGTCACACCAATTGTAGTTTAGTCAAGTTATGCAAAATATTGCAGCGCAATACAAGCCACAAAGCTTCAGTCTTTATTCGTCTGAATTGAAAAACAGCTGAGTGAATGAGTGTATCAAAAGGTAAACAATGACTGACTGAACGTCTAAGTGACCATCACGACAGATTGACACACACACACACACACACACACACACACACACACACACACACACACACACACACACACACACACACACACACACACACACACACACACACACACACACACGCACACAAACAGATAAACGTACTGTAGCAGACAGAGCTGATGGAAAGCGGCGGCGTGGCGACCACGGACGACGAGGGGCTACGTGAAGATCAGTCCAGCCTCGCTGTAAACCTTGAAGACTTTCTCGATGGCGTTGGCGTAGGCGGCGGTGCGCAGGTCCAAGCCCAGCTTGTACTTGTTGGCGGTCTGCATGATTTGCTGCCGGGGGGCGGAGTTAAAGAAGGATTTAAAAGTCATGTGACACATGAGGTCGAAGGTCAGGAGGCGAGCGAGTTTACCCTGGCCGAGCGCTCCATGGTGAAGGCCAAGCCCGAGTGGACGATGTCCTTCTCGGAGGCCCCCTGCGGCGCAGCACAGCTGTTACGGCACGTGTGACCAGAAGGGGGCGGAGCAACGGCGTCATGTACTCACGGCGATCCGCGCTTGGAACTCTGAGGTGGGAACGACCGGAATGGCGCCGCCGTGTTTTCCGAACTTGCGCTCCAGACTCTCCTGCACCGACACTGCGGAGGGAAAAAGACATCGGCGTTTTCCTCCGTGGTCGCCCCGGGGCAAAGGGGCGGGGCTTACTCACTGAGCAGGTGGTAGTTGGAGTCGCGCTCGTATTTGAACGTCAGGCGTCCGTAGCTGACGTGGTTGAGGTTTTTCAGCCACTCGAAGTAGGAGACGGTCACGCCACCGGCGTTCAGGTACATGTCCTGCGCGGGGAGGGGGCGCAGCAAAAGTTAGCCCGGCGACGTCGCTTAAAGGCGTGTGCGTGGAGTTTGTAAAGTGGGCGGAGTCAACATACCGGGATGACCAAGATGTTTCTGTCCAGGAAGATTTGGTCGGCCTCGGGTGTGGTTGGACCGTTTGCACCCTCTGCGATGATCTGTCAACAGAAAGATGACCGACACAAAACACACCCCCGGTTAAAAAGACGTCGCTATCAATCAGTCAATCAATTAATCAATCAATCAGTCAAACAATCAAATCAATCAGTCAGTCAGTCCTATATGGAAGCCTTTTCCGCCACTAATAAATTAATACTCTAATTAGTATGAGATAAAACATTTAAATTATGAGATTTAAAAAAACTAAATTATGAGATAAGTCATTAGATAAAGTAGAATTTATAAGATAAAAAGTAGAAATTATGAGATCAAAAGTCAAAATTATGATAAAAATTTATAAATATGAGATAAAAAAATTGAAATGAGTCAAAATTTTGAAATTAAAAGTCAGAATTATGAAAGAAAATGTCGAAATTATGAGAAAGTCACAATAAAAAGTTCAAATGAGATAAAAAGTCACAACTATAAGATAAAAAATTTAAATTATAATTGAAAAAAACATAATTATGAGATACAAATCTAAATTATGAGATAAGAAAGTAAACATTTTGAAATAAAGTCATAATTATGATATAAAATGTCAAAATTATGAGTCATGGGATAAAAAGTAAAAATTATGAGATAAAAAGTCATATTTATGAGATAAAATGTTAAAATTGTGAGAGTCATGAGATAAACAGTCAAATTTCTGAGATAAAAAATCATAACTATGAGATTAAAATCAAAATGATGAGATAAGTCATAAACTACAAAGTCAAAATTATGAGATAAAGTCAATTATGAGATACAAAATCGAAATTATGGGATAAAAAGTCAAAATTATGATTAAAAATTATAATTATGAGAGAAAAATCGAAATTATGAGATCAAAAGTCAAAATTGACAAAATTATATTATAGGATAGTCAAAATTTTGAAACAAAAAGTCATAATTATGAGATAAAATGTTGCAATTATGACAGTCATTATGATAAAAAGTTGAAATGAGATTAAAAAAAAGTCATAACTATGAGATAAAAACTTGAAATTATGAGATAAAAAGTCAAAATTACAATTTAAAAAATAATAATTAGATACAAATTTAAATTATGAGATAAGAAAGTTAACATATTGAAATTAATTCATAATTATAAGATAAAATGTCGAAATTATGAGTCATGGGCTAAAAGTAAAAATTATGAGATGAAAAGTCATATTTATGAGATAAAATTTTGAAATTGTGAGTCATTATGAGATAAACAGTCAAATTTCTGAGATAAAAAATCATAACTATGACATTAAAATCAAAATGATGAGATAATTCATAAACTACAAAGTCAAAATTGTGAGATAAAAAGTCAATTATGAGATACAAAATCGAAATTGAGATAAAAAGTAAAAAATTATGTTTAAAAATTATGAGAGAAAAATCAAAATTTTTAGATCAAAAGACAAAATTGGTTAAAAAAAATTATTAGGATAGTCAAAATTTTGAAATAAAAAAACATAATTATGAGATAAAAATGTTGCAATAACGGGAGTCATTATGCTAAAAAGTTGAAATGAGATTTAAAAAAGTCATAACTATGAGATAAAAAGTTGAAATTATGAGATAAAAAGTCAAAATTATAATTTAAAAAATCATAATTAGATACAAATCTAAATTATGAGATCAGAAAGTTAACATTTTGAAATGAATTCATAATTATGAGATAAAATGTCGAAATTATGAGTCAAGGGATAAAAGTAAAAATTTTGAGATAAAAAGTCATATTTATGAGATAAAATTTTGAAATTGTGAGTCATGAGATAAACAGTCAAATTTCTGAGATAAAAAATCATAACTGATATTAAAATCAAAATGATGAGATAAGTCATGAACTACAAAGTCAAAATTATGAGATAAAAAGTCAATTATGAGATACAAAATCGAAATTATGAGATAAAAAGTCAAAATTATGATTAAGAATTATAATTATGAGAGAAAAATCGAAATTATGAGATCAAAAGTCAAAATTGACAAAAAAAAAATATTAGGATAGTCAAAATTTTGAAATAAAAAGTCATAATTATGAGATAAAAATGTTGCAATTATGAGTCATTATGCTAAAAAGTTGAAATGAGATTAAAAAAAAAGTCATAGCTATGAGATAAAAAGTTGAAATTATGAGATAAAAAGTCAAAATTATAATTTAAAAAATCATAATTAATAGATACAAATCTAAATTATGAGATAAGAAAGTCAACATTTTGAAATAAATTCATAATCATGAGATCAATGTCGAAATTATGAGATAGTCATGAGATAAAAAGTCAGAATTACGAGATAAAAAGTAATAAATGAGATAAAAAGTCATAATTATGAGGTAAAATGTAAAAATGATGAGATAGTCATGAGATAAACAGTGAAATTTCTGAGATAAAAAATCATAACTATGAGATTAAAATCAAAATGATGCGATAAGTCATAAACTACAAAGTCAAAATTATGAGATAAAAAGTCAATTATGAGATACAAAATCGAAATTACGAGACAAAAAGTCAAAATTATGAGAGAAAAATCGATAATTATGGGATAAGAAAGTCAAAAGTTGCGAGGCTCAATTGCCCCACGGCGGAACCCCGGAGGCTCTGATCAAGCGACCGATCCGAGGTGGAGTGCGGCACCTTGGCCTTGATCTTGTGGGCGTTGCTCTTGGTCAGCTGCTTCTCGCTGGCGGCGGGAACCAGGATGTCACAGTCGGCCTCCAGGATGCTTCCCTCATACGGCGTGGACTTGGGGAAGCCCACGATGGTCCCGTTGGCCTGGAGACAAGTGGACTTTGCCGTAAACACAGCGTGGGTCTACCACAGGAAGTACAGACCAGTTTGTAGTCCTCCAGCTCTTTGGGATCGAGGCCTTCCGGGTTCCAGATGCTTCCGTCCCACTCTCCGATGCCGATGCACTTTGCTCCGAAGCGATGAAGGTACCTCATGGAGTGGAGGCCCACGTTGCCAAAACCCTGCAGTGAGGGAAAGCATCAACTTGCAGGCTAATACTAACTGTTGTCATGTAAGCCAGTGTTTTTCAACCTTTTTTGAGCCAAGGCACATTTTTTGCGTTGAAAAAATCTGGAGGCACACCACCAGCAGACATCATTAAAAAACAAAACTCAGTTGAAAGTAAAAAGTCGTTTGGATTGTTCGATATGACTTTAAAGCATAACCAAACATGCATCAATATAGCTCTTGTCTCAAAGTAGGTGTACTGTCACCACCATCACCCCCTGACTTATTTGGACTTCATTGCTGTTTTCCTGTATGTAGTGTTTTACTTCTTATCTTGCGCTCCTATTTTAAGTTAAGTTAAGTTAAAGTTAGAGTATCAATGATTGTCACACACACTAGGTGTGGCGAAATTTGTCCTCTGCATTTGACCCATTCCCTTGTTCACCCCTTGGGAGGTGAGGGGAGCAGTGGGCAGCAGCGGTGCCACGCCCGGGAATCATTTGTGGTGATTTAACCCCCAATTCCAACCCTTGATGCTGAGTGCCAAGCAGGGAGGAAATGGGTCACATTTTTGTAGTCTTTGGCATGACTCGGCCAAGGTTTGAACTCCCAACCTATCGATCTCAGGGTGGACACTCTAACCACTAGGCCACCGAGTAGGTATTTTAATGGCTTTTCTTCTTTTTTTGGTATTTTCCTGTAGCGATATTTCCCGCATATACTTTGTTTTAGCAATCAAGAAGATTTTAGTTATTTTTATCCATTCCATGTTCGGATGTACTTTGTGGACGCCGTCTTTGCTCCACAGTAAGTCTTTGCTGTCGTCCAGCATTCTGTTTTTGTTTACTTTGCAGACAGTTTTAGTTTTGTTCTGCTTAACCTTCCCTAAGCTTCAATTACTTTTCTTAGAGCCAGTCACCTTTTGTTTATTTTTGGTTTAAGCATTAAATACATTTTTACCTGCATTCTGCCTACCGCTGTTTCCGAAATCTACAGAGCAATTAGCTACCGGCTGCCACCTGCTGATATGGAAGAGTATTACACGGTTACTGTGCCGAACTCTAGACAGCACCGACACTCAACAACAACACATCATTTGTAGACTATAATTACTGGTTTGCAAAAAATATATTTAATCCAAATAGGTGTAATTAGATAATCTCCCACGGCATACCAGACTGTATCTCACGGCACAGTGGTTGAAAACACTGATGTAAGCTATGAATTTTACGCTTGACTTAATGCAGATAACCTTTCACTCATGGTGCAAATAAATTATCAGAAAAAGTCAACGCACATGGTCACACGGAACACAACATGCTCATTGAACTTGGTGGATATTACAAACAAAAATGTCCAAGCACAACACATGATTTAAAATTACACCCGTTTAAGTCCCCTGCAAAATATGATGGGAAAGATGCAAAACAGTCTTTCCGCACTTATCCATGTTTGGCGCATTTTAGCTGATTGATATTTCTGATTGATTACAAAACTTTGAAGAAGCCGCGCTTAGGACACCCGTGTAAGAAAGCCACAGCGTTCTACCTGGATGACGAAGGTCTTGTCCTGGAAGCCGGGACACATTCCCAGCTTGCTCATGTATGCCGCCTCGTTGACAAAGTTCTCGATGCCGTGCAAAACTCCTCGTCCCGTGGCCGAGATCCGACCGTGGATCCCTCCCTGGCTGATGGGCTTCCCCGTGACACAGGCGTAAGCGTTGATGTCCTAAAACAGGCAGATACATCAGTGTTTATTTTTGGTTACCAAGAAAATGCTTGGAACATTTTGTTGCGTGATCTGATAATAATAAAGTGTAAAACATGTGCCACATTTTTCTAAAGAACAAATACTTTTAGCCAGAAAGTGCTTATTTATTTCCAGCCTTTTGCAGGCAACATAAATGATGTAGCAAGCCACGTTAAAATTACAGAGGGCTACATTTAAATTATTTGGCAAGTCACATTAAAAATATGTGACTGGCCAATTTAAAAAAAATTTGACTACTGGCCACATTAAAATGTGGTTGGCCAACATTAAAAAATGTGGTTGGCCACGGGTTAAAAAATGTGGTTGGCCACGATAAAAAATGTGGTTGGCCACATAAAGTAGTGGACCACTTTAAATAATGGGGTCAACCACTTTAAATAATGTGACAGAGCACTTTAAATAATGTGGCGGACCACATAAAATGGCATGCCACATTAGTATTAAGTGCAATGCCACGTTAAAACTATGGGACGGACCACAATACAATGATGTAGCGAGCCACCCTACAATGATGTGGCAGGCCACATAAATGACATGGTGAACCACATCAAATGACGTGGCGGACCACATACAATGGCATGTCGAGTTATATTGGAATAATGTGCCATGCCTCATTAAAATTATGGAACAGGCCACAATATAATGATGTAGTGAGCCAGCCTATAATGATGTGTCAAGCCACATAAATGACATGGTGGACCACATCAAATGACGTTGCAGACCACATACAATGTGGCATGTTGGTTTATACTAGATTAATTTGGTTGGCCACATTTAAAAGTGTGGTTGGCCACATTTAAAAGTGTGGTTGGCCACATAAAGTAGCGGACCACTTTAAATAATGTGACAGAGCACTTTAAATTATGTGGCGGACAACATAAAATGACATGCCACATTAGTATTAAGTGCAATGCCACATTAAAATTATGGGACGTACCACAATACAATGATGTAGCGAGCCTACTCTATAATGATGTGGCAGGCCACATAAATGACATGCTAGACCACGACAAATGACGTGACGGACCACATACAATGACATGCCACATTAGTATTAAGTGTAATGCCACGTTAAAACTATGGGACGGACCACAATACAATGACGTAGCGAGCCACCCTATAATGACGTGGCAGGCCACATAAATGACATGGTGGACCACATCAAATGACGTGGCGGACCACATACAATGGCATGTCGAGTTATATTAGAATAATGTGCCATGCCTCATTAAAATTATGGAACGGGCTACAGTACAATGATGTAGCGAGCCACCCTATAATGATGTGTCAAGCCACATAAATGACATGGTGGACCACATCAAATGATGTTGCGGACCACATACAATGTGGCATGTTGTGTTATACTGTAATAACGTGGTTGGCCACGTTTAAAAGTGTGGTTGGCCACATAAAGTAGCGGACCACTTTAAATAATGTGACAGAGCACTTTAAATTATGTGGCGGACAACATAAAATGACATGCCACATTAGTATTAAGTGCAATGCCACGTTAAAACTATGGGACGGACCACAATACAATGATGTGGCGAGCCACCCTACAATGATGTGGCAGGCCACATAAATGACATGGTGGACCACATCAAATGACGTGGTGGACCACATACAATGGCATGTCGAGTTATATTAGAATAATGTGCCATGCCTCATTGAAATTATGGAACGGGCTACAGTACAATGATGTAGCGAGCCACCCTATAATGATGTGTCAAGCCACATAAATGACATGGTGGACCACATCAAATGACATTGCGGACCACATACAATGTGGCATGTTGGGTTATACTAGAATAATTTGGTTGGCCACATTTAAAAGTGTGGTTGGCCACATAAAGTAGCGGACCACTTAAAATAATGTGACAGAGCACTTTAAATTATGTGGCGGACAACATAAAATGACATGCCACATTAGTATTAAGTGCAATGCCACATTAAAATTATGGGACGTACCACAATACAATGATGTAGCGAGCCTACTCTGTAATGATGTGGCAGGCCACATAAATGACATGCTAGACCACGTCAAATGACGTGGCGGGCCACATACAATGACATGCCACATTAGTATTAAGTGCAATGCCACATTAAAATTATAGGACGGGCCACAATACAATGATGTAGAGAGCCACCCTATAATGACGTGGCAGGCCACATAAATGACATGGTGGACCACATCAAATTACGTGGCGAACCACCTACAATGGCATGTTGAGTTATATTAGAATAATGTGCCATGCCAATTTAAAATCATTGGACGGGCCACAATAAAGTGGTATGGCAGATTACATAAAATGATGTCGGGCCAAATTAAAAAGACGTGGCTAGCCGCACAAATGACATAAACTGATGTGGCGGACCACATAAAATTACATGGCGAGCCACAAAAAGAATTGTGTGGCTTGCCACAATAAAATTATGAAATGGGCCACAATACAATGATGTAGTGGGCCAGAGTAAAATTATATAGCAGGACCATGTAAAAAGATTTGCCAGGCCACTTTAAAAAGATGTGGCTGGCCACATAAATTAATGTATGTGGCTGACAACACTGAAATGACATGGTGAACCATCCATCCATCCATTTTCTAGCGCTTATTCCCTTTGGGGTTGTGGGGGGCGCTGGTGCCCATCTCAGCTACAATCGGGTGGAAGGCGGGGTACACCCTGGACAAGTCGCTACCTCATCGCAGGGCCATGGTGAACCACTTAACATGATATGGCTGACCACATAAAGTTAAATGGCGAGCCACAGTAGAATTGTGTGGATAGCCACAATATAATGATGTGGCAGGCCAGCATAAAATGATATCGCGGCACCACGTAAAATGATTTGGCGGGTCACATTAAAAAGAAGTAGCTGGCAATGCAAATGAAATGGTGGTCCACCTAAAATGATGTGGCGAACCACTTTGAAATTGCATGATGAGCCACATTGGAATTATCTGGAATGCCACATTAAAATTATAGGACAGGCCACGGTACAACGACATGGCGGGTTACAAGGAAATTACCGTATTTCCTTGAATTGCCGGCGGGTATATAGTATGCGCCTGCCTAGAATTACTGCCGGGTCAAACTCGTTTCGCAAAATAATTAGCGCATGCTTAGCATTGCCGCCGGCTCAGGATTAACGCCGGGTCAAACTCGTTTCGCAAAATAATTAGCAAATGCCTAGAATTTCTGCCGGGTCAAACTCGTCACGTCACGAGTGACACTTCACCTGTCATCATTTTCAAAATGGAGGAGGCTGATTTCAATAATTTGAAATCGCATAAAGGGAAGATTAAGAGCTATTCAGTAGGATTTAAGGTCCAAGCTATTGAATATGCTAATAAGAACAGTAAGAAGCTATTTTTTAATAAGATATCGTAGCTGCTTGTGTCAAATATAAGTCATTAAATGACTCCCGCCTCCTGGTGGTAGAGGGCGCTAGTGATCCTTCTTGCAACTACTTGGCTGCAGAAGAAGTGACAACAAGCAGCAAGAGTGAGCAGCGATCATTTATTTTTTCCTCTCACTTGCACTTTTAACATGGAGGATTACATATCTAAAATAAAACAGTTTTCTAAACTGGACTTTCAATCGAAGCAGGAGGTAATAAAGGAATATCTGCATTGAGACAAAGAGACTTTTAAAACTGAAGAAAGATACGGAAGACTTCTATAAACAAGTTGGTCAGAAGGAGTTGCACATGGACTTCATTTATAAGTAAAGGTAAGACCATAATAATGTTTTTTTTAATAAATGTGCTTTTCATGATGGTAACCTTACATCACACTCAAATGTATAAGCGCAGGCCTAAATTTACCGCATGCCTTTGGTCAGCGCCGGAGTGAGAAGAGGTTTTAAATTAATTAGCGCCCTGGCGGCAATTCAAGGAAATACGGTATGTGGCGAGTCATTTGTCGGGCCACTGTGGAATTAAGTAGCGTGGCACAATATATGATATGGCAGGCCACATTAGTATTATATAGCGTGCCACAAAATACATGAAATGAGCCACTTAAAATGTGCCAGGCCACATAAAATAATTTGGCCCGCCACAATAAAATGAGGTGGCAGGCTACATTAGCATTATATAGCGTGCCACAAAATTTATGGAATGAGCCAGTTAAAATTTTGTGGCAAGCCACATAAAATAATTTGGTTGGCCACAATCAAATGATGTGGCAGATCACATACATTTTGTAGTGGGTCACATTATAATGTGGCGGGTCATAATAAAAGGATTTGGCGAGACAATACAATGATGTGGCGGGCCAGTATAAAATGATATGGTGGGCCAGATTTGGCCCCTGGGCCTTGAGTTTGTGTCCTTCAGAAAGACCGAAACAAGCGAGACATGTTTTTACGTCTCAAACAAGTGATGTCCAGGCGTGGACTCACGTTGTGTCCCATGGTGGTGGCGAAGGTGTCTGCGATCCAGGACATCTCCCTCTCTCCAGTGCCCATGTCTGGAGCAGGAACATCTATACCGGGTCCTGCAAAAGACAAAACAGTCCCAAATATTTAGTCCTCGTCTTCATGTACGTGTGGTGGGTCTTTTCCTACTGACCGATGAAACCTTTCTTGGCCAGCTCCACAGTGAACCTCCTGGTGATCTTCTCCATTTCGTTGTCCTGGAAACACATCACTGGTGACAAAGTGCTCACACCCGGGAGGACGCGGAAGAAGAACCGTGGTCAACGAGGACTTACGGAGTACTTCTTGGGGTCGATCTTGAGTCCAGCCTTGGCTCCTCCAAAGGGGACATCTACAACACCGGCCATGACTTTTAAACCGATCCCATGATGCCTTGGACACAGACGTCTCTCTACTTACCGACCACTGCGCATTTGTACGTCATCAGCGATGCCAACGCTTTGACCTCGTCGATAGACACGTCCATACTGTATCGAATCCCTGGAACACACAGTCACAAAGTGTCACTCCCTGTTTACAAGAAAGGGTTGCCAAACCCAAATGTGCGCCCACAAGGCTGGAGGAAACCTGTGTCAAAAATGAGAGGTTGAGCCGTGAAACTATATCAATGTATATCGCGATAGACACGTAATCTATATCATAAAAAATGTGTTTCGATAAAACGTTCCATAATTTCTATTTTTTGTTTGACGGGAGAAAGCGGTAAAAACGATTTGGAAGTCAAATAAATATATATTCCGCAAGAAAAAAAACTATTCAGAAGTAAAAAAAAATCTAACAATTTTCTGCAAGTAAAAAAATGATTCGAAGTTAAAAAAAAAAAATTCTGCAAGTAAAAAAATTATTCGGAAGTAAAGAAAATTTTCTGCGAGCAAAGAAACAATTGGAAGTAAAAAAAAACTATTTTAAGTAAAAAAAAAACAATTATTATTCAGAAGTGAAGAAAACAATTTTCTTCAAGTAAAAAACTATTTAAAGTAAAAAAATATATAATTCTGCAAGTAAAAAAAACCCATTTTAGAACTAAAAAAAATTATAATCTGCAAGTAAAAAATTATTCGGAAGTAAAGAAAACAATTTTCTGCAAGTAAAAAAAACTATTGGAAGTAAAAAATATATATATATAATTCTGCAAGGAAAAAAAACAACATTGCAGAAGTAAAAACAAAAATCTGCAAGTAAAAAATGATTCGAAAAAAAAATAAAACATTTCTGCAATTAAAAAAATTATTCTGAAGTAAAGAATATGTTCTGCAAGCAAAAAAACAATTGGAAGTAAAAAAAAAAACATTTTCTGCAAGTAAAAAACTTAGTTGGAAGTAAAGAAAATAATTTTCTGCAAGTAAAAAACGGTTTGAAGTAAAAAGAATATATATGTAACTGCTAGGAAAAAAAACATTTCAGAAGTAAAAAATACAAATAAAAACTCGCAAGGAAAGAATGATTCGGAAGTAAAGAAAACAATTTTCTGCAAGTAAAATAAAAAACGATTGGAAGTAAAAAAAAAAAAAAAATCTCCAAATAAAAAAACAAACAAAAACAAAACATTTTCTGCAAGTAAAAAAATGATTCGAAGTAAGAAAAAAATGATACAACTAAAAAAAACGATTCGGAATAAAAGAAAACAATGTTTGGCAAGTAAAAAAAATATTGGAAGTAAAAAGAAAATTCGGCAAGTAAAAAAACAATTCACAAGTAAATAATACAAATTCTGCAAGTTATACAATGATTCACAAGTAAAACAAACATTTTCCTGCAACTATAACAATTTCCTTTAACTATAAAAAACAATTTGCAAGTATAAAAATAATTTCTGAAAGTTAAAACTTATGGCAGTAATATTCCACCCTGCATGATCCACACACTTGCATTAAGAGCACCCGTAATTTGCACCCTACCACAGGTGATATTGCTTGATCAATGTAAGGCCGTCAGAGCTACTGTTGTTTGCGCATGGTGCCGTCTGCCAAAAATAACAAAGAAGCAGCAAAGGAAAGAAAGGAAGAGAAGGGGGGAAATTGAAACTTGAGCATGTTTTCACTCTCTTCTGTCCGCTGTTTTACTCCCCACCCCGCTCCTCCTTCTTTGTTGTATTTGGCAGATGGCACCATGCGCAAATAACTCTGACGCACTTAAGTTGAATTTGCAGCACAGTCTGTCGTTGCAGAGTTTAATTGCAGGTGCACTGAGTGCAGGTGTGTGGATCTCGCAGGTGGAATATTATGAAAATTAATGTTTACTTGCATGCAAATGGTTGGGGTGTTTGAGAAGTTTTGCCAGTAATTTCACTCCATATATGCAATTACATTTATTACAGGCTCAGGTTTGATTTTAAAAGTTGAAAAAAAAAGTTGTAATTGGGGCCCTAACTCTGCTTGGAGCCTCAATTTGGTCAAGGTGTGCTGAAAACACCTACAACTTGTGACAAAAGATAATCGTTAGATCTTTCTCACGCACACACACACACACAGGACCAGAATGGCAACATTCCTGATCAGGGAGGAAACTTTACTTCAAACATTTAAACAGGTACGCACGCGCGCACACGCACACACACATTCTTAAATTTCTTACCTTCTTGAGACCTCCGAAAAATGCCTACCTCTTTAGGACCACCCTTTCGAGATATATAAAGATTTGTATTTACAACATTATTAATATATACATACTATGCAAATATAAAAAATAAAAACTGAACATTTGTGTAATATTATGATAAAAGTCGGAATTTTACTCAATAAAAGTCACAACTGTACAAGAAAAGCTTAACATTTTGGCAATTTTATGAAGAGTCGTAATTTTTCTCGACAAGTCACAATTTTATAAGAAAAGTTAGAAATGTTGGCAATATTATAATAAACATCGGAATTTTACTTGGCAAAATTATGACAAAAGTCATTTTACAAGAACAACAAAAACATTGGCAAAATAGTGATAAAAGTCAAAATTTTATATGACAAATGTCCACATTTTGCAGTAAAAAGTAATAATTTTACGAGAAAATATTGCAATATTACACAAACAATATGAGAATTTTTTCCCAATTTTATAAGAAAAAAGTTGACACATTCTAAGAAACACTTATTTTAGATATTTTTTCTTTATTTAAATAATTTGTTGGTAATTGTTTTTTAATTTTCATTATTGACTTCAAGTTATCACAGTATATATCAATATAAATATTTATTTATTTATGTTAAATCATTTTGGCCAATCAAAGTACCAATGATTGTATTACACACACACACACACACACACACACTAGGTGTGGTGAAAGTTGTCCTCTGCATTTGACCCATCCCCTTGTTCAGCCCCTGGGAGGTGAGGGGAGCAGTGGGGAGCAGCGGTGG
This sequence comes from Nerophis ophidion, assembly GCF_033978795.1. Lineage (NCBI taxonomy): Eukaryota > Metazoa > Chordata > Actinopteri > Syngnathiformes > Syngnathidae > Nerophis > Nerophis ophidion. Next base: position 61,544,529 of record NC_084619.1, on the reverse strand, counting down.
CCGCGCCCGGGAATCATTTTTGGTGATTTAACCCCCAATTCCAACCCTTGATGCTGAGTGACAAGCAGGGAGGTAATGGGTCCCATTTTTTTGGTCTTTGGTACGACTCTACACTTTACACACACTTGTTATTTCATATGTTGACCAAAGGGACAGCACTTTTAAAACCGACACACAGCCAATTAGAAAAATGCCTCCTTTTATGGCCCACCCTAATTTTGATAGATTTCACTCCCAGGAATGCAAATGGGACATTCTCTATTAGATGCAATGGTTTTCCGTATTGGGACCACGATTTCGGTCCTAACTTGTTCACCGGTCCTCATATGGAAGGTACTCCAGAGGGTCATAAAGACCACCCAGAAGATCATCGGATGCCCCCTCCCCTCCCTGGCTGACCTGTACAGCTCCTGCTGTCTCAGGAAAGCACAGAGCATCCTGAAAGACCCATTCCACCCACGGCACTGCCACCTAGAACTGCTACCCTCGGGCAGACGCTATAGGGTGCTAAAAGCTGGCACAAATAGACTAAAAAACAGCTTTTACCCAAGAGCCATAGTAGCATTAAACAGGCAGTGAGTCAGCACAATGTGTCCATCATGTCCTCATGTGTCATGTACTTTTATTTTGTAGGACTATAATGTGCAATAATGTTGTATGTATATGTGTATATATATTCATATGTATGCATATATAAATGTGTGTTGATATATTTACATATATATAGATACATCTCTTATTTCTATCTTTTTTTACTATCTATATTACCAAATTGTATATGCACCTTAGGGGATCTGCTCCAATGTTGTTGTTCTTTGAACCTGCTTACTGCAATAATGACAATAAAACTCTATTCTATTCTACAAACCTCGTTTCCATATGAGTTGGGAAATTGTGTTAGATGTAAATATAAACAGAATACAATGATTTGCAAATAAATTTCAACCCATATTCAGTTGAATATGCTACAAAGACAACATGTTTGATGTTCAAACTGATAAAAAAATGTTTTTTTGCAAATAATCATTAACTCTAGAATTTGATGCCAGCAACACGTGGCAAAGAAGTTGGGAAAGGTGGCAATAAATACTGATAAAGTTGAGAAATTCTCATCAAACACTTATTTGGAACATCTTATTGGGAACAGGTGGGTGCCATGATTGGGTGTAAAAGCAGCTTCCATGAAATGCTAAGTAATTCACAAACAAGGATGGTTCGAACAACATTTCTCAATGAGCTATTGCAAAGAATTTAGGGATTTTACCATCTACGGTCCGTAAAATCATCAAAAGGTTCAGAGAATCTGGAGAAATCACTGCACGTGAGCGATGATATTACGGACCGTTGATCCCTCAGGTGGTACTGCATCAAAAACAGACATATTGTACGGAATATGTACTAAACTGTGCAATCTACTAACAAAAGTATCAATCAATCAATCAATCACATCCGCGTGTAAAGGATATCACCACATGGGCTCAGGAACACTTCAGAAAACCACTGTCAGTACCTACAGTTGGTTGCTACATATGGAAGTGCAAGTTAAAACTCTGCTATGCAAAGCAAAACCCATTTATCAACAACACCAAGGAATGCCACTGGCTTCGCTGGGCCCAAGCTCATCTAAGATGGACTGATGCAAAGTGGAAAAGTGTTCTGTGGTCTGACGATTCCACATTTCAAAATATATTTGGAAACTGTGGACGCGGTGTCCTGCGGAACGAAGAGGAAAATAACCGTCCGGATTGTTATAGGCGCGAAGTTCAAAAGCCAGCATCTGTGATGGTATGGGGCTGTATTAGTGCCCAAGGCATGGGTAACTTACACATCTGTGAAGGCACCATTAATGTAGAATGGTCCATACAGGTTTTGGAGCAACATTTGTTGTCATCCAAGCAACGTTATCATGGACGCCCCTGCTTATTTCAGCAAGACAATGCCAAGCCACGTGTTAAACAGCGTTGTTTCGTACTAAAAGAGTGTGGGTACTTTCCTGGCCCGCCTGCTGTACAGACCTGTCCCCCATCGAAAATGTGTGGCGCATCATGAAGGGTAAAATACAACAGCGGAGACCCCGGACTGTTGAACGACTAAAGCTCTACATAAAACAAGAATGGGAAATAATTCCACTTTCAAAGCTTCAACAATTAGTTTCCTCAGTTCCAAAACGTTTATTGAGTGTTGTTAAAAGAAAAGGTGATGTAACAAAGTGGTGAACATGCCCTTTCCCAACTACTTTGGCACCTGTTGCAGCCATGAAATTCTAAGTTAAATATTACTTGCAAAAAAAAAAAACAAAGTCTGAGTTTGAACATCAAATATCATTTCTTTGTAGTGCATTCAGCTGATTATGGATTGAAAAGGATTTGCAAATCATTGTATTCCGTTCATATTTACATCTAACACAATTTCCCAACTCATATGGAAACGGGTATACTTTTTCCTTGTTGATGTCTCAAGAAGGGTAGAAATACAAGAACGAACACACACACACACACATGATGGCAAGGTCCATCCAAGTGGACAGTACCACGAGTATCCCCACCCCACCCACCCTAAGCCCCATGCTGACCTCCCTTGCAGGGCGTCCTGTGCTGGCTGTGCTGAGCCCGGTAGCCCTCCACCACCTCCCACTCTCCGCTGTCTCTCTTGATGGGGAAGTTGACGCTCAGGACGTGGTTGCACGGCTTGATGATCCGCAGGATCCCGCGGACTCGCTTCCGCTTGTTCTCGACACTTTCCCGGGTCTTCAAGTCCTCCACCAGCTTGTTCTCCACGATGGCGGCGCCGCGGTCGAAGAAGCCCTCCACCATGGCGAAGAAGTTGGGGTCGTCGTCCCGGTCCACGGCCGAGGAGTAGTCGCGGCACCGCAGCCGAGACGTGGACGCCGGTAGAACCGACCCAGCGGCGCCCAGCCAGCCCCTCGTCCCCCGGGCCAGCAGCCCTACGAAGTTCCGGTACATTTAAGTGTTTTTTAAAGCTGCAAAAGTTCCAACAAGACGACGAGACGGTGCTAGAAAGTCAACACGGAAATGGAACCAAAGAACTCCTCCTCTTTTTCTTCCGTTTCTTCTTCCCGCTCCTCCTTTTATTCCTCTTCTTCCTCCTTTCTGACTAACTTCTCCTCCATCGTGTCGACGTCCGACACCTGGCTAATGTTAGCTTAGCATTAGCTCCCAACGCTAACTTTTATACACACCTAATTGTGGATAACTCTTTGCGTCGTTACGCCATTCTGTGCGCCGTAACTTCGAACTTGAAACTCTGAATTCCGAGAGTATGGTAACGATGGCGTTCTCAGTAGCCGAGCTTTAAACCGTAACACTGAAGTATGTACTTGAAGCTACAGTTAGCTTAGCCTAGCTCGACTGTAGCCCTGTTGCTAGGCAACCAAACTTAAATGATAGCAGCAAGCAACAAATTGATTTTTTTTCCCAAGATAAGTACATGTTTCAATTAGGGCTGGGCGATATTGCCTTTTTTTTTAAATATCGCGATATTTTTTGGCCTATATCGCGATATACGTTATATCAGGGGTCACCAACCTTTTTGAAACCTACTTCTTGGGTACTGATTATTGCCAAGTGCTACCAGTTTGATACACACTTAAAAAAATTACCAGACATAACCAATTTGCTCAATTTACCTTTAATAAATAATAAATAAATAAAATAAAATAAAAAAATATATATATATTTAAAAATGGGTATTTCTGTCCGTCATATCGTTGTACATTTTTTTTCCTCCTACGGAAGGTTTTTTGTAGAGAATAAATGATGAAAAAAACACTTAATTGGATGGTTTAAAAGAGGAAAAAACTGGGGAAAAAAAGAAAATTTAAGTTTGAAACATAATTTATCTTCAAATTCGACTCTTTTAAATTCAAAATTCAACCAAAAAAAAAGAAGAGAAAAAGTACCTCATTCGAATCTTTTTGAAAAAATTTATAAAAGAATTTATGGAACATCATTAGTAATTTTTCCCGATTAAGATTAATTTTAGAATTTTGATGACACTTTTTCCGCCCGATTGTAGCTGAGATAGGCGCCAGCGCCCCCCGCTACCCCAAAAGGGAATAAGCGGTAGAAAATGGATGGATGGATGGATGTTTTAAATAGGTTAAAACCCAATCTGCATTTTTTTGTTAGAATATATAACACCTTGGACTAAGCTATATTTCTAACAGAGACAAATCATTATTTGTTCTAGATTTTCCAGAACAAAAATTTTAAAAGAAATTCAAAAGACTTTGAAATAAGATTTAAATTGGATTCTAAAGATTTTCTAGATTTGCCCGAATAACTTTTTTGAATTTTAATCATAAGTTTGAAGAAGTATTTCACAAATATTCTTCGTCGAAAAAACAGAAGCTAAACTGAAGAATTAAATTAAAATGTATTTATTATTCTTTACAATAAAAAAAAATAATTTACTTCAACATTGATTTAAATTGTCAGGAAAGAAGAGGAAGGAATTTAAAAGGTAAAAAGGTATATGTTTTTAAAAAACATTTTTAAGGTTGTATTTTGTTTTAAATTGTCCTTCTGAAAGTCATAAGAAGCAAAGTAAAAAAATAAATGAATTTATTTAAACAAGTGAAGACCAAGTGTTTAAAATATTTTCTTGGATTTTCAAATTCTAATTGAGTTTTGTCTCTTTTAGAATTAAAAATGTCGAGCAAAGCGAGACCAGCTTGCTAGTAAATAAATCAAATTTAAAAAATATAGGCAGCTCACTGGTAAGTGCTGCTATTTGAGCTATTTTTAGAACAGGCCAGCAGGCGACTCATCTGGTCCTTACGGGCTACCTGGTGCCTCCTGCGATATATTTTACGATATTTTGACTTGGCCTTGAATGAACAGTTGATGCATATAATCACAGCAGTATGATGATTATATGTGTATTCATTAAAACATTCTTCTTCATACTGCATTCATATATGCTACTTTTAAACTTTCATGCAGAGAGGGAAATGACAACTAAGTCAACTGACCAAAAGTGTATTTATTAAAGTTATTAGGCAATGGCACAAACATTCAAGTGATTTCCAAAACATAAAAGTGCAAGATTGTCAGACATTTTAAGTGTCAAATAAAAATGAGCTGCATAATAGGAAATCAAATAGTATTCGTCTTTCACTATGTGGTATGTTACTAAGGTTATGAAATTCTCTCCATTCTTTAGCGAGTGACTTTTCAAATGATGCTACATATTAGCAGTAATGCTACTTTTTATAGCAACGCTCCCCCCCCCCACCCCCCACACTTGACAAATTACAGTTGTCTGTTCGACATATTCCCACTTGAAACCGAACCACAGCCAGACGATGCTGCTGTTTTTAATGGGAATTAAGTCTTCCTTCATTTGTTACCAGATCTGCACCTTCTTTCTCTCGTGCGGCTACGTTAGCAGCTAACGTAGCCCAGTATGCTACCTCTCTGCTCTGAGAGGGCGGACACGTATGTGACGTTTGACGTGATAGTATGTGACGTATGTAAGCATGTGCGCCTGGTTGTCTGTGGAGAAGGAAAGACAGGAAAGAGTGAGAAGAGCCTGAAGTGTACGCCCGCAGCTAAAAGCAACTGCGTGAGAAGGTATACTCGAATATTACGATATAGTCATTTTCTATATCGCACAGAGACAAACCCGCGATATATCGTATATATCGATATATCGGCCAGCCCTAGTTTCAATACATCCATCCATCCATTTTCTACCGCTTATTCCCTTTTGGGGTTGCGGGGGGCGCTGGCGCCTATCTCAGCTACAATCGGGCAGAAGGCGGTGTACACCCTGGACAAGTCGCCATCTCATCGCAGAGTTTCAATACATTGTCATGCTAAGTCAACGACATAACTATTAGGGATATAAATCTTACACCAACTTACGATTCATTTTGATCTCTAGATAGGATTCAGAATCGATTCTCAATTTAGAACGATTTTCACAATATATCATTTGGCATATAGACGGGAATAAAAAAAATAGTAATAATAAATAATAATGGTTTCGTTCTCAGTAGCTTAGTAGTAATAATAATAATAATAATAATGTTATATACTCAAAGCGCTCACAGAGAAGTGGGAACCCATCATTCATTCACACCTGGTGGTGGTAAGCTACATCTGTAGCCACAGCTGCCCTGGGGTAGACTGACGGAAGCGTGGCTGCCAGTTTGCGCCTACGGCCCCTCCGACCACCACCTATCATTCATTCATCATTCATTCACCGGTGTGAGCGGCACCGGGGGCAAAGGGTGAAGTGTCCTGCCCAAGGACACAACGGCAGCGACTTTGATGTCCATAGGTGGGAAGCGAACCTGCAACCCTCAGGTTTCTGGCACGGCCGCTCTACCCACTACGCCATGCCGCCCCCAAGTAGTAGTAGCACGGAAGTCTGTAGATGTGAGTAGATTTTTTGTTGAAAATTTCTTCACATTTTCTATAAATTGTCAAGCGTTACACGACTTAAATGACAGTAACGAACAACAAAAGTTTTTTGTTTTAATAGATAAGTAAAAAATGTTATTGATTGATTGATACTTTTATTAGTAGATTGCACAGTACAGTACATATTCCGTACAATTGACCACTAAATGGTAACACCCGAATAAGTTTTTCAACTTGTTTAAGTCGGGGTCCACGTTAATCAATTCATGGTACAAATATATACTATCAACATAATACAGTCATCACACAAGTTAATCATCATAGTATGTACATTGAATTATTTACATTATTTACAATCCGGGGAGTGGGATGAGGAGCTTTGGTTGATATCAGAACTTCAGTCATCAACAATTGCATCAACAGAGAAATGTGGACATTGAAACAGTGTAGGTCTTATTTAGTAGGATATGTACAGCCAGCAGAGAACATAGTGAGTTCAGATAGCATAAGAACAAGTATATACATTAGAAGTACATTTGAGTTGTTTATAATCCGGGGAGATGGTATGTGAATGGAGGAGGGTATTAGTAAAGTGTTGAAGTTGCCTGGAGGTGTTGTTTTAGAGCGGTTTTGAAGGAATATATAGATGCACTTACTTTTATACCTGTTGGGAGTGCATTCCACATTGATGTGGCATAGAAAGAGAATGAGTCAAGACCTTTGTTAGATCGAAATCTGGGTTTAACGCGGTTTGTGGAGCTCCCCCTGGTGTTGTGGTTATGGCGGTCATTTACGTTAAGGAAGTAATTTGACATGTACTTCGGTATCAAGGAGGTGTAGCGGATTTCATAGACTAGGCTCAGTGCAAGTTGTTTTACTCTGTCCTCCACCCTGAGCCAGCCCACTTTGGAGTAGTGGGTTGGATTGAGGTGTGATCTGGGGTGGAGGTCTAAAAGTAACCGGATTATCTTATTCTGGGATGTTTGGAGTCTAGATTTGAGGGTTTTGGAGGTGCTGGGGTACCAGGAGGTGCAAGCGTAATCGAAGAAGGGTTGAATGAGAGTTCCCGCTAGAATCCTCAAGGTGCTTTTGTTGACCAGAGAGGAGATTCTGTAGAGGAATCTCGTTCTTTGGTTGACCTTTTTGATCACCTTGGTTGCCATTTTATCACAGGAAAGATTAGCCTCTAGAATGGAACCTAGTTAGGTGAGCTCATCCTTCCTGGTGATAACAATGTCACCCCCTTTTATAGTGAAGTCACTGACATTCTTAAGTTTGATATGGGACCCAAATAGGATGGATTCCGTTTTACCTAAGTGTATGGATTGCTTGTTGTCAGCGAGCCAGGTGCAAATATTGAGGAGTTCAGCACTGAGGATTTGTTCCACCTGTGACTTGTCCTTGCCGGATACCAGCAGGGCCGAGTCATCCGCATACAGGAACAATTGACAGTGGCATGCTGATGGCATGTCATTTACGTATATTAGGAACAGGAAAGGTCCTAGTATACTGCCTTGGGGGACTCCACAGCTTATTGAGAGGGGAGGGGACATGGTGCCGTTCACCTCTACCACCTGTTTCCTCCCCTCCAAGTAAGATTGCATCCAGCTCGATGAGGTTTCGTCGAATCCGATTGCTCGGAGCTTATCCAACAGTATAGCGTGGTTAACGGTGTCAAAGGCCTTCTGAATGTCCAGCATGACCATGCCGCAGTATTTGCCCGCGTCCACCTCATGTTTGATGTGGTCGGTCAGATAGAGAAGGCATGTGTCAGTGGAGTGGTTAGTTCAGTTACACTGTCATGCTAAGTCAACTACATAACTATTAAAGATGTGAATCTTACATTAACTCACAATTCAATTTGTGCCAATCTATTCTCAATTCAAAACAATTTTCAAAATATATTATTGGGAATATAAATGATAATAGAAAATATGGTAACATTAGAGTTCTCAGTAAGCTAACCGTAGCACTGAAGTCTATATAGCTTTGAGTAGCATTCATGTTGAAAAGGTCACTTCATATTTACGATGAATGTTGTAAGTATAACAGGACTTAAGTGATAGTAACAAAAAACAAATTGTTTTCAATCAATCAATGTTTATTTATATAGCCCCAAATCACAAATGTCTCAAAGGACTGCACAAATCATTACGACTACAACATCCTCGGAAGAACCCACAAAAGGGCAAGGAAAACTCACACCCAGTGGGCAGGGAGAATTCACATCCAGTGGGACGCCAGTGACAATGCTGACTATGAGAAACCTTGGAGAGGACCTCAGATGTGGGCAACCCCCCCCTCTAGGGGACCGAAAGCAATGGATGTCGAGCGGGTCTAACGTGATACTTTTTCCGAAGATAAGTACACTTTTCAATACATTGTCATGCTAAGTCAACCACAAAATCACTACGGATGTGACTTACACAAACTCACGATTCAATTGGATCCCAATTTTTGGGGTGACGATTCAATTTGGAATTATTATCAATTCAAAACAATTTTCCCAATATTTTGTTCGGCATATAAAAGGTAAAATAATTCAGAGAGTATGACAAGGTTAACGTTCTCAGTAGCTTTGCTGTAGCATTGAAGTCGATTGCTTTGAGTAGCATTTTTGTTAAAAACGTCATTTCACATTTACGATAAATGTCAAGTGAAACCATTTTAAATGACAGTAACGAACAACAAAAGTTTTTTGTTTCATAGATAAGTAAATGTTTTATTACATTGTCATGCTAAGTCAAATACGTAACTATTAAAGATGTGACTCTTGCAACAACTCACGATTGAATTTGTTCCAATCTAATATCAATTCGAAACAATTTTCACAATATATTATTGGTAATATAAATGATAGTAGAAAATGTTGATTATATGGTAACATTAGAGTTCTCAGTAAGCTGTCCACAGCACTGAAGTATATAGCTTTTAGTAGCATTCATGTTAAAAACATCACTTCATATTTATGATGAATGTTTGAACAACAATCTTTTTTTTTTCGAAGTACATTTTTCAAAAATGTTCATACTAAGTCAACCACAAAATCACTACGGATGTGACTCTAACACCAACTCACGATTCAATTGGATCCCATTTCTTGGGGTGACGATTGGATTCAGAATTGTTCTCAATTCAAAACAATTTTCCCAATATTTTGTTCAGCATATATAAGGTAAAAGAATTTAGAGAGTTTGATAATGTTAGCGTTCTCAGTACCGTTAGTTTAGCTGTAGCACTGAAGTCGGTAACTTTGAGTAGCATGTTTGTTGAAAACATCATTTCATACATACGATGCATGCTGTCAAGTATAACATGGCTTACATGACAGTAACAAAAAACAAATTGAGTTTTTTTTCAAAGATAAGTACATTTTTCAATACATTGTCATGCTAAGTCAACTACAAAACTATTAGGGATGTGATTCTTACACCAATTCACGATTCAATTGGATCCCAATGCTTGAGATGACGATTTGATTCAGAATTATTCTCAATTCAACACGATTTTTACAATATATTATTTGCCATACAGACGGTAATACATAAACATTTTCAGAACAAGTTACGAAAGCTACTCTTGGCTGTTAGCATATGCGCAAGTGATGAACAGGCTACTTGGAAAATTTAGTAAGCTAAACTACAAGTTACTCTCGATTAAATGTGGCTAAGCTACAGGGGAAGATATCCCCGAAGAATTGTAGCAAGCTACACTACAAACTTTATGGCAAAAATTTCTAGCTACATTAAAGCTACATTTAACAGCATTTCTATATATGGGCCCACATGTATAATATGAATGTTAATGTAACAAAGAGTGTAAAAATATTACTATTAACTATCTGTCATTTAGCTGGGGACACCCTACAACTACCTCTATGTATTTATTTTTAGTTTGCCTTTTCTTTGGCCCACCCCTATATTGTTATTTTCTCTACCTACAGTAAAAAAACTGCATTTATCTATATCTTGATATAGAACAGTTGCTAATGGTATGTGCAGTAAAAACTCAACTCACCTTAATTTGTGTTCCACGTCTTTGATGAAGAGAGCAGTTATGATTTTGGTTTACAGAGTAAAAGCTAAGGTTTTAGGCATTGTTTTCTCTTTGATACTTTTTATTTAGTAGATTGCACAGTTCAGTACATATTCCGTACAATTGACCACTAAATGGTAACACCCGAATAAGTTTTTCAACTTGTTTAAGTCGGGGTCCACGTTAATCAATTCATGGTTTCTCTAAACCCGTACATTTGTCTAAATATGTCTAAGGACAATCATTATTGTGGGTTTCCTGCACGTCGCCTTCATCACTAAAGTAGAAATATAATGAGCGGGAGAGAATCCCTCTGACATTTTCAAGTATGTTTATTCATTTTTGAGCGGTCAGCTTGAAGCGTTCCTCTGTCTTTGACTCCCTCGTCGTCATGTGTCATGAGTTTCGTGTCTGTTATGAGTTTTCTTACTTAGTTTAGATGCATCTTGATTGGCCAGTCAGTCATGTTTCATACCGTACGATTATGGATGTTCTCCGTATATATGGATGTTCTCGTTCATCCAGGCCGTTGTATTTTCTCCTTATTTTTTATTTTTTTGGCTTGGATTCGCAGTCCGTTTTTTCTCTTTATAGCTTGTAGCTTTGATGTAAGCTACCTCGCTACACGGGTCTAAAAGTAGCTGGGGTACCGGAAAAAATACGTGTTAAAGAAGTGACTTAGCTACCGGAAAATACTTACGACCTAATGACCTCCAAAACGTCTTTAAAAATCGATTCTTAAGCATTGTGAATCGATTAGGGATTGTTGTTTTAAAATAAATTGCGATTCAAATGTGTATTGATTTTTCTAACACCCCTGTAGCCATGTCTTTCATTGATTGTTAAAAACCCTTGTTAGAAGTAGTCAAAGCCTTTAGTTATATCATTTATCAGTCATTTCCAATTTAATTTAAACTGTAAAAGTGTGGTTGTGTGTTGTTCCTATGGATGCCAATAAACTTCCACCACTTTCTCCTCTCAGCATGTGCGAGCGGCCAAAGATCCACGTCTTCCTGGGGGCCCCTCCATCCACGCCTGGCCCCGCCTCAGTGTCTGACTGCGGCATGGAGACGGGCGAGAGACCATCCGGCCGCTGGCGACACCTGGAGCTCACCTGGCGGGAAGGGCGACTCCTCCCTGCAGGTGAGGGCGCTCTGAGACACTTCACGTTATATTCCCGGTAGGCTTGTGCGATACCAACGATACACAATATAAATATCGCTGACGATAGCGCTTTTAATCATTGTCATAATGCATTTTGATGACATTATTGTAAGGGTGCACAAAAAAAAATCTGTTTTTCTTCATTCAGATTCTAAATCGATTAATCACTTAAAAAAATTGATTAAAACATTTTTTACTTTTGTAAAAATACTTTTTTTGTTGTTTTTGATCTCAGTTATTCAATTTTTTATGTATTTTTTTCTTTTTATTAATAATACATTTTAAAAAAGACGTTTTTAGGTAATCTCAATGCAAACAGATAGACCTTTTATAACATCCATCCATCCATTTTCTACCGCTTATTCCCTTTGGAGTCGCGGGGGGCACTGGTGCCTATCTCAGCTACAATCGGGCGGAAGGCGGTATACACCCTGGACAAGTCGCCACCTCATCGCAGGGCCAACACAGATAGACAGACAAAATTCACACACTAGGGCCAATTTAGTGTTGCCAATCAACCTATCCCCAGGTGCGTGTCTTTGGAGGTGAGAGAAACCTGTTTTGAAAAAAATTAAAATATTATATCAAATAATACATTGTGAGAATCGATATCGGAATCGAATCGAATGATTCGGTGCCCAGAGATCCACATCCCAATGTTCTAGCTGTGTCGCGCAAATTCGACACGGAATGCAACATTCTCGCCACCGTGCTCGCAGCCAATGTCCTCTCGACAGTGCCAGTCACTAATCCTCGCCTCCATGGCAGCAAATAAACAGTTTCTTTTAAGTTCTGTTATCACTGGAGGACTCCACACCATTGGAGGATACGAGAGTCCATGTTAATTGCCAAGGTGGAGTTCTTGAATGTAATAAACAGGGGTAGTAGGACGATACAAATGTCGAGCGTAATGATACCAAGTATAGTATCAGTGTTTGGTGGATACTACAGTGATTACTTTGCAATTTTTTGCTGTCAAAAGCATCTTTCTTTTTTGCCGTTATTGTTTACAAACTCAGGGAGTAGGTGCCTGGACACAGGAGTGCTTTACGTGCAAAAACAAAGGATTTAAATCAATAGTAGTTTTAAATATACTATTTACTTTATTTACTCCAAATATTGTGTGTGGTAAACAGTAAAAATAAGTGGAATATTTAATTGATATTGTTAGACCCTCATCCTGTGTTTTCATAATTGTGATAAAAAATATAACCAGTTAATTACCTTGAAAATTTGAGTATCAATATCCCTGTAAGTGCTTGGTATCAAATCGATACCCACATTTGTGGTATGGGTTAAAATTAATGTCAAGTATCCAAACATCAGAAGAATAAGTGTTTAGTGCTGTTATTTTCAAACTGTGGTACATGTTGTAAACAGGCTCCATGTAGTGGTACAACAAAGAATCACTTGATTAAAATACCCTGTATTATTTTCCCAAACACAGTGTTACTGTTCAAAAATGTGTGTGACGTTACAGTGGCCAAAAATATTATACATACAGGTTAAATAAAACCTCTGCCTGGTTTTTAATGAGTCTTTAGGCCTACTACGCTGCTGTATTTTAATGTTGGTCATTATGGTGGTATAGTGTATTCTGAGGTGGTACTTGGTGAAAAACATTTCAAAACCTTTGGTATATGTTTGTGTAGTTAGAAACATGTTACAACACTAAGTAACCAGCAAGAGTGGACAACAAACGGATTTACATCCGAATCGCTATTTTCATTCATCCCGATTCTCAATAGTCATGATTCTCAAAAGTGAATTTTTTAAAATTTTTTACTTATTTTATGGATGAATGTAGTTAATCATAGAACTGCCAACCAATGCTGTTAAAAAAGTATTGATTTTGAATTGAGAATAATTTTGAATCGCATCTTTACCCCCAAGAATTGAATCTAATCGTATGATGCCCAAAGATCCCCAGCCCTAATAACCAGATATTAACGGTAAATTAACAAGTACATTAGTAATGGTTTTGTGTAAATAATAAAACCAGGACTCATTTGTTCATCCTCAGATGCAGAAGGAGTGCATCATCTCCCACCAGACCAGAACGAGGATGAAACCGCAGATGAGGGTGGTTTAGCCTCAAGAACCAAATGGACCAGAGAGACCTTCAAAGAACATCGCTCGCACGCTGGCGAGGAAGAGCGTCCTGCGCTTTCTGTTCACGAGTATCTGGACTCATGTTTTCCTGCTGTGCAACAAGAAGAAACCCGAGAACCGTCACTCCACAATCTGTCTGTCGGGAGCCAGTTTCTCGTGACCTGGACTCTGAGTCAAGCGTTGATTCTGAGAGATTCCCAATCAGCCAGCAGCCCGCCCCAGAGCCCTCAAAAACCCACCCAAACATCACCGTCCGACTCCTCCAACACGCCGGAGCTTTTCAGTCCATTAACTCGCTCTCCCGGGGGTTCCGGTGAGCTCTTCAGTCCGGAGCGGCGGGCGAAGCAAGGGGGCGTGGTCTTGGAGACAACCTCACATGGAGTGTTGTGCTCCCAGGAGGACAACAGTCCGCCCTCCAGTCCCGGACTCAAAAGAACTCGCCTCGCTGAGGACGACAGGATGGAGGCGTTGCACGGAATCGGCACGGCAGGGGATCGTGGTTCCACCACACTTCTCGCCCAGTGTGATCGAGCGGCGGTTCGGTACGAGGTTCTGGTCGCCGTTGTACATCCGTGTCAGCTGAAGGAGGTGAAGGTGAGTTGTGGCCTTCAACAAAGGAGAAGAAAAGGAAGTCATTCTCTGTTTTCCTGTCTTTTCATCGTAATGATACTCCTTATGGCAGGGGTGTCCAAAGTGCAGGTCATTTTTTAACATTTAACATTTTTTTTAAACATTTAAACCAGCGACACCAAAGGGGTAGAAAATGGATGGATGGCATTTGGAAAATACTATTCAAAACATAAGAATTGGATGTTTGCAATATTGACACTAATAAGTAGGGGTGGAAAAAAAATTTTGATTAACATCCGAATCGCAATTTTTGTTCTTCATCCAGATTCTGAATCGAAACATAATTTTCAAAAATGTATTAAAAAGAAAAAACAACAACAAATATATATATATATGTATATATATATATATGTATATATATATATATATATATATATATATATATATATATATATATATATACACACACACACATATATATGCATATATATGTATCTATTATTTATTTAATGTATATACATTATTTAAAAAAATATATATATATATATATATATATCGAGCACTATTCTCTGGATAATCCAATTAAGACATATATATATGTATATATGTATATATATATATATATATATATATATATATATACCGTATTTCCTTGAAATTGCCGCAGGGCATATAGTTTGGTTTGTGTTGTGGTTTGTGCAGCCCTTTGAAACACTAGTGATTTAGGGCTATATAAGTAAACATTGATTGATTGATTGATATATGTATGTATTTTTTTCTACAAATCTAATTTTAAACATACATGTTTATGCCATCTCTATGCATCCAGGAGGAGTTTTTCTAACCTGTAACCTGTTTTGAAAAATATCAATATATAGTATTAATATTGATTATTATACCAAATAATACATTACGAGAATCCTGTTGAATCGAGTATCGAGTCTTAATCGAATCGTCACCCAGGGAATCGTACCGAATTGTTAGGTGCCCAAAGAATCACATCCCTTCTAACACAAAGCTGCCATGCAGGCAGTTTTTTTAATTTTAAAAACAATCATTGCTCCAAAAAAAATCATTAGAAATCGGTGGATGGATCGGAAGTTGATTTGTAAATTTAAGCGTTAAAACTAAATATAATATATATTGATTTATGACTTAACATTTTCATAAGTGGGGGTCTTTTCTATCCCCGAGAACTTTTGTGGGATTTATCTTCAACTGTCACTGTATAATAACACATAATACATAATAATGAATCAAAATCAATATAATGAATTATTTACGCAGTTTAGGTTCCAATTATTTCACATCGAATATTCCATTTTGAAAAATGTTTTGGGTAAAACTCATCGATATTTTGTATTTTTGGCCTAAGAAATTAAGGGTGGCAACGGATAAATCTAAAGTTGATCTATAGATATTTAAGCATTGAAAGTAGAAAAATATATAAATATACATAAGACTTATGTTTAAAGCTTGGATGACTGAGACCCCTACTTCAACGTTCACCCTAAGGCAGGAGTGGGTAACCCAAAATGTTGAAGCAGCAAAAAAAAAAAAAATCTGTCTGGAGCTGCAATATATGTTTTAAATTGAAGGTAACACATGCTCTAAGTGTCTTTATTAGCCTATCCTATCAAAATTACTGTGTCGGCTACAAATACATGAGTATTCATGATTAAATGTTTACTTTCCCTGCAGCGCATCCTGGAGAGAATGTCGCACCATGTGACTACTCTGCTACAATAGTAATGTAATATGTTTCGTTTGCATCAAATTATAGAAATACAATAAAGAAATCTGATTTTCTCATGTCATTTCTATTTTGAGGTATCGAAAAAACTCCTACAAAATAGGTAATGCGTAATAGGCCATATATAATTTCAAACATCCCAATAGAAACAACGTCCTTTTCATTTCTCGATAATGCAACACAATCTTCTTCTTTTCCCCCTTCTCTTGGCAACAGACAGAATGCAATAAAACTTGGCCCGCCGTTATGAAAATAAAACAGAATTTTGAAAAGGTAAAGTAATTAGAATAATGTGCACTATCCTTCAACCTGCGCAACATAAAACAATTATATCCCTTTGTGTCATTCCAAATATATATTGACAACATTCAGAAATGACTTTCTAAAAACAGCCACAAACGTGTGTCGGAGGCTGACGCCAATCGTCCTTGACAGAAATATTGGAATAGAATATTTATTCCACACATTTTTACAGCATGGTATCATGTCTGTCCTCCTACGGGAGTCATATTAAAACAAAAAAATATATTTTTTCACATCTTTTTCCATTGTCATGCATTTCTTAATAATCAAATAAAGAGCTGCATGCAGGATGCCAACCCCCACCCTAAGGGTTACAATAAATATTGTGTTGGTTTTGAAAATAAAAAAATATTACCGTGGCCCCCGTATGCTTTGATTTTTCACTGTGGAAAAAGTTAGCACACCCCTGGCCAAAGGTGTTGCTGGAACCTACCCAATAAAGTAAATCCCTCCAAGTCAAAAGTGAACAGCATGGCGGTCCATCAAGTAGACAATACAGCTGAAAGCTTTCTGAACTTTGACCTCGGCCAGTACCCTTCATGCCCTCTTGCTCTGACCTCGAAGGTAAAGTCCGGACCCTCCACCGGGACCCTGATCCCTCTGGCCACCATGGTGGTGACGGACCAGTCATCCGTGGACATGAAGGTGGTGCTGTGGCGGCAGGCGGCATTCTGGGCCTTGGCCGTCGGCGTTGGAGACGTTGTGTCCATAACAGGTACACAAACACTTTGACAGGTGGTGCTGTGGCTCCTCCCTTGAAGACCACTTCGGCCAATCAGGAGTCCGAAGGAAGTCTTAGCTTTCAAAGTATAGTATTACCTCAACTTAGGAGCTCTTAACTCAGAACACTTATATCTGAAGAAAACGCCAGCCATTGAAATTCATTATCTATTATCTATATCTATTTAATTAACACATCTGTTTAGGTCAGGCTAATTAGAAATAATATTTTTCTATAAAATAAATACACTAAATTAATAATATGTTTCTGAACTAAACTGTCAATAAAATTGAAGTGCAAATGAAAATATAGCTTCCCGACTTGAGTCATAATTTTTGCGCTTAACACACTTTAGCTCCCGATTTCATTCGTTTGTTTGCGATTGACATTACTGCCACAGGTGGTGTAAAAGTGTATTACAGATGTGTACCGCTGCGGCTCATACGGACCAGAGTAGAGAAACACATGGTTAAGAAACACTGCCTGAGAGAGTGGACTTCTACGGTATCTCCTTCCAGCTGCATCTCCGTCAAACACAGCTTCTCCATATTTTCATGGATAAATGACCGCCGTTTGTACTGCATATTATTTTAACATCCACGGCTGGCGTTTTGGACTCACTCCGCTTCAGTATGATGCCGACTTGCACTGCTACGCTCCAACTGCTTCACCAAGTTAGCTAGCGACACTCTCTTGTCATGTACTTACTTACTTTTCTTTCTTTAATTCAGTGCATATTCTCTACCTCTTCGTCTGCGCACTTTGCTCATGACTCAAATGTTTGCTTGCAACTCAAAACACTTTGTTTCCCTTGTTTTTTTAGGCCTGCAGCTGCATGAGGACACCTGGAGGGGAGAGAAGGTACTGCAGTCCACGTTCAGCAGCAAGCTGCTCAACTTGGGCCACATTGGTTCAGCCACCTGTCCCACAGGTAGGACTTTATAGCCCCCACTATCACAGTCCCTATTACACTCACACTTTACCCCAGGGGTCTCCAACACGGTGCCCGTGTGCACCAGGTAGCCCGTAAGGACCAGATGAGTAGCCCGCTGGCCTGTTCTAAAAATAGCTCAAATAGCAGCACTTACCAGTGAACTGCCTCTATTTTTTTTTTGTTTTATTTATTTACTAGCAAGCTGGTCTCGCTTCGCTCGGCATTTTTAATTCTAAGAGAGACAAAACTCAATAGAATTTGAAAATCCAAGAAAATATTTTAAAGACTTGTTTAAATAAATTCATTTATTTTTTTACTTTGCTTCTTATAACTTTCAGAAAGACAATTTAAAAAGAAATACAACCTTAAAAATTATTTTTAAAAACATATACCTTTTTACCTTTTAAATTCCTTAATCTTCTTTCCTGACAATTTAAATCAATGTTCAAGTAAATTGATTTGTTTTATTGTAAAGAATAATAAATACTTTTTATTTAAATTCTTCATTTTAGCTTCTGATTTTTCGACGAAGAATATTTGAGAATTTTTTTTTTCAAATTTATGATTAAAATTCCAAAAAATTATTCGGGCAAATCTAGAAAATCTTTAGAATCAAATTTAAATCTTATTTCAAAGTCTTTTAAATTTCTTTTAAATTTTTTGTTCTGGAAAATCTAGAAGAAATAATGATGTGTCTCTGTTAGAAATATAGCTTAGTCCAATTTGTTATATATTCTAACAAAAAATGCAGATTGGGTTTTAACCTATTTAAAACATCCATCCATTTTCTACCGCTTATTCCCTTTGGGGGTCGCGGGGGGCCGCTGGCCCCTTTCTCAGCTACAATCGGGCGGAAAAAGTGTCGTGAAAATTCTAAAATTAATCTTAATCAGGAAAAAATACTAATGATGCTCCATAAATTCTTTTTTTAATTTTTTCAAAAAGATTCGAATCAGGTAGTTTTTCTCTTCTTTTTTTCGGTTGAATTTTGAATTTTGAATTTTAAAAAGACGAAATTGAAGATAAATTATGTTTCAAAATTGAATTTTCATTTTTTTCCTGTTTTCTCCTCTCCCAATTAAGTGTTTTTTTCATCATTTATTCTCTACAAAAAACCTTCCGTAAAAGTAAAAAAAATGTACAACGAAATGACAGACAGAAATACCCATTTTATATATATATAATTTATTAAAGGTAAATTGAGCAAATTGGTTATCTCTGACAATTTTTTTAAGTGTGTATCAAACTGGTAGCACTTCGCAATAATCAGTACCCAAGAATTAGCTCTTGGTTTCAAAAAGGTTGGTGATCCCTGGTCTACCCCCTCTCCAATGCCAGGTGGTCATCAGGTTCACGCCCGCCGCGTGGCGTCTCTCTGTGACTACCTTCAGGAGCGGCGCCCCCTGTTGCTCTCTGTGCCGCCCCGCCCGCCCCAGGACTTGAGGCGGCTGCCATACACCCCCTTCTGGGCGCTGAGGGTCAACACGCTGGTTCACGCCGTGCTGCGCGTCAAACACGCGCATGTCAGTGCGGGTGAGTGGGGTGACAGGCAAGGGGAGGGGCCACGCCGCCTCACGCTTGCCTGATGATATCATTCGCTGCGTGTGTTGCAGAGTGGCGAGGAGAGGCGGAGTCTCGCTGCAGGTCGGCTCTCGAGCGTCAGGCTGTCGCGACCGTGGAGCAGGCGGACGGCCGGCGGGGAGCGCTGCTGCTCTGGGGGGCAGCTCTGGACTGGCTGCCACACTTCAGGACACATAAAGGTTTGGTTCTTGTTTGGACCCACGAAGGTTTTACCCTGACCAGCATGTAGACTGGATTGTCACGCGGTCCCCTTCAGACGCTGTCTGGGATGTCCGAGTTCTCCTGGTAAGAGAAGGCTTGACGTCTGACCTCCCGGAGCTTCACACCACCCCCTGGAGCTCTATCCGGCGTGTGGACGCCGCCGACAGCAGGCTGCAGGACTTCATGCGTGGAACCAGCAGCTGTGTGGACCTGGATCTGGACACTCTGCTCTCCCAGAACTACTCAGGTGACGGATGCAGGTTCTGCCACGCTCCATGTCCATAATCTACTGCACGGTTGGATGCAAATGTCCAGCTACCGTATTTTCCGGACTTTAAAGTGCACAGGTATATAAGCAGCACCCACCACATTTGAGGAACAAGATGTTTTCCATATACTAGTCGCACCGGACTATAAGCCGCAGATATATCCATCCATCCATCCATCTTTCTTCTTCCGCTTATCCGAGGTCGGGTCGCGGGGGCAGCAGCCTAAGCAGGAAAGCCCGGACTTCCCTCTCCCCAGCCACTTCGTCCAGCTCTTCCCGGGGGATCCCGAGGCGTTCCCAGGCCACCCGGGAGACATAGATTTTACCAACGTGTCCTGGGTCTTACCCGTGGCCTCATACCGGTTGGACGTGCCCTAAACACCTCCCTAGGGAGGCGTTCGGGTGGCATCCTGACCAGATGCCCGAGCCACCTCATCTGGCTCCTCTCGATGTGGAGGAGCAGCGGCTTTACTTTGAGCTCCTCTCGGATGGCAGAGCTTCTCACCCTATCTCTAAGGGAGAGCCCCGCCACCCGGCGGAGAAAACTCATTTCGGCCGCTTGTACCCGTGATTTTATCCTTTCGGTCATGACCCAAAGCTCATGACCATAGGTGAGGATGGGAACGTAGATCGACCGGTAAATTGAGAGCTTTGCCTTCCGGCTCAGCTCCTTCTTCACCACAACGGATCGTCCACTCCTCCCCCATTCGTGAACAAGACTCCTAGGTACTTGAACTCCTCCACTTGATATATACGTTGTGAAATTAGTTATTTACACAGAAATGTTTAGTAAATATTTATTTACATACCGTTATTGTTTCCAAATGGTGTTCTGTAACACGGCAGTAAAATGGCTGGTCAAACAAAACAGAATCATTGTCATAAACCCACTAGCTGCGCAAGCTAGATCTCCAATCAGCTAAACAGACTCAATAACTACACTGTGAAGTTTTAGTGAATTTACAAAAACTAAAACAATACAAAAATAATAACATTGTAAGTTAATAATACTAACATATATATAAACGTATTAGCATACTAGCTAACGCTAAAGACGCTAGTGTCATTACATTACAATATTACGTACAAATAGGCACAAAAACACTCCTACAGACATCACACATGGGACGCTTTAGTAGGTAAGAATATTTTTAGTTAAATTATAAAACTTTGCAAGAATCTATAAGAGTATTAACGCTATAAATGGCTAGAAGACAAAACGGCACTTATACTTCCGGTTCAAAGCTCTGAACAGCAGGAGTTCACATTCACCCAGCAGCACCTGCTCTGTGCGAACTCGTCTAAAAGATTGCACCATAGTGCAAACAGTAAACACACCATTTGAGTGTCTTTGCATGTGTTGAATGAAAACTATTTAGCTGCACTCTTTTACAAGCCGCAGGAAAAATGTAGCGGCTTATGTTCGGAATTGACGTAAGTATTACCTCTGATTGGGCCCTCCCTTCAGTAGGAAAGTGTCGACCCAGATTCTTTCATTTTAAGGCTGTCTAAGGTGATGGCAGGTGACAAGAAATAAAGATGGACAATTTATTCTTCACAAAGGGACTAAGTACAAACAATAGCAATACGAGCACTGCAGAGATGGCCGAGTCGTCTAAAGCAGTGGTCCCCAACCACCGGGGCCGTGGTCCGGTTGGTACCGGGCCGCAGAAGAATTTTTTATTTAAAAAAAACAAACAAAAAAAACTTTTTTTTTTTTTTTTTTTTCATTAAATCAACATAAAAAACACAATATACTCTTACAATTAGTGCACCAACCAAAAAAAAACTCCCCTTTTCATGACAAAGAAAAAAAGGACACACCCTCCTCTCCTGGGCCGCGGGACAAATTCTTAAGCGTTGACCGGTCCGCGGATAAAAAAAGGTTGGGGACCACTGGTCTAAAGCACAGAGGAATCTCTACAATGGTCGCCCGTCTCTTATGCTTTTGTCCATGTTGCAGCCCGCTGTAGCAATCTGGACTTGATATATTTTTATGAAAATTAATTGAAGATTTTTTTTCTAATCAAATTGGTCAATTTAATGAATAATCGTGGCAGACCTGGTGGGGGAAGGGAAGACCCCAGGGAAAATGCTTATCAAATTGTTTTATTCATTTTTGTTTTGTAGATGAAAGTTTTACATGTTGTGCTCCTCAGGTAATGTTGCTGAATAATTTGAGTAAAAAAAAATAATTATTACTTATTTAATTGTATTGTTCAGTATTAAATGGATCAGGTTGATACATTTTTTTAGAGTTTAAATTATTTAGTTTTATTTTATTTCAGGCAAATTGATGCACTTTAAATATTTTCATTGTTAATAAAGCAATTTTTTTGTAAGTTTATATGTATTTATTTGTATTTTTACAGTTAATAAGGATACAATGTAATGCAGAGGTGTACTTATAACACTTTTATAGACAAATACTATTCATGTTTTCTTCTTCCTGGGGGAGGGTAACTATAATTATTGATAACAATTGAGCTGCATACTAACGCAGTGTCGTCCCTTAGGAGACGTGGAGCTCAGAGTCCAGATCATCAGCTTCCGCTTCCAGCCTTCCCACAATGCACCACAGCCGACCCTGGACAGCTCCACGCCGCAGCCCGGCATCCTGGCGGCACTCGGCGGCGACATCACATACTCAGGCTGCGGCCGCTGCTCTGCCGAACTGGAGACCGACGCCAACGGAATTTATAGCCCTTGCTACCCGTGCCTGCCCTACACCGCCGTGCGCCGCTACTACAGGTGACACCGGCGTCGCCTAGCAGGGGCGGGGCTTCGCATGTTTTGAATGCTTTGTGTGGCTGTCTACAGGCCCGGTGTGTTGACAGCTGTGAGTGGGCGGGGAAACCGTAGCGTGTGCATCCAGGTTCCTGCACTCGCTGT
The DNA here is from genome assembly GCF_033978795.1 of Nerophis ophidion. NCBI lineage: Eukaryota > Metazoa > Chordata > Actinopteri > Syngnathiformes > Syngnathidae > Nerophis > Nerophis ophidion. Next base: position 61,521,606 of record NC_084619.1, on the reverse strand, counting down.
CCAGAAGGTTCTAGATGCTCCACCTGATGAGCTTCACAGGAGCTCAGGTGAGACCTAAAGAGTCATAGGTCAACATGTTTGATCTCTGGTTTTGATGTACAGGTGTATTTAATTGTTTCTCAGCGCCGGGTTCTGAAGTGAAGCAGATCCAGGTGGTTGCACAAAGGCTACAGAACCTCCTGAGCCTTCCAAAGAAGACCGTCATCGTCTCGGTGCGCAGCCTCTTCCTGCGTGATGAGAACAGCGTCCCCATTAGTCAGGAGCTAACACTGCTGGACCTCCACTTTGCCCACACGTGAATTATCGCCCGGCGAACCTGCTGGACCACCTCGGGTCAGGCCAGGTCAGGTTCGGTCTTGTTTGCGTGAATGGTAGTTTTACCGGTTTAAAGCTACAAACATGGAGGGGAGATGATTTCTTGTTGCTCTAGCAACGTCTTCATGAAAACCTTGGACTCTTAGTGTACCTCTATTTTCTCCTACATGCTCCTCCCCCTAGGAGGAAGAAAACATTACACGCCCCTCCATGACAATAAATATTAAAGCTGTGAATTCTTAGGCATCACACGATTCGATTTGATTCTTGGAGGTAACGATTCAATTTAAAATCGTTCTCTATTCCAACATATTTAAAATTTAAAATCTATACTTTAATTACATTAAATAGATATCTCTGATAAATTTCCATATGACTTACAAGGTTTCCCCTTAATGTAATTGAATGTGGCACGCCGCCACAGCAATTTCATTACCGCCAGACTTTGCACCCTGAAAATAAGGTTTTTTTTTAAACTCGAAAACAAATTAAATATATATTGTAGACCTCCAAAGAAATCACACAAAGTCTGACGCAATTTGTAACTTTTATTACCAATCTTACAACCGCACAATTCCAACAGGTTTTACTTCCCATGCAAACACTTCTGTCTCCGCAATTCCACGGACACACAACACTTCATTCTCCGCCAATCACCTTTCAGGCACGGACGGCGTGTTTGCAAACATTACCGAAAACTGCGCTGCAGAAACCGGATGTAAACAAAACGAACGCCATTGTCAGCATGTCTGTGATGTGGACGGGATTCTTATATATATTGCAGATATATGTTATTGTATATGTTGAAACAAATCTGTATCTACATTGTAAAAAAAGCAACAATTGAAAACATGACAAAACGATAATGTTTAATACTAATTAACAGATTGGTTTTTAAATGTATGTTTGCTGATTTCAGGGTGACCATGCCCCTAGCGCCACAGGTATCTTGGCAGTCTCAGGGAAATCCGGACGTGAAGAAAAAAAGTCAAATACAAATAAGACAGACGTATCCAACACTTCTCTTTTCTAAAGTAAATGTGTACAGCAGATATAATCTACATCAACAATATGATTGGTCTGGGTAGCTGGCCAGCACAGTGGAACAAAAAAAAAAAAGTTTTTTTTTTTATTGATTAGGAACTGTTACAAATAAGAATCCCGATTAATTTGAAAATCTTAGCGTCATTGGTCAATAAAATTGTTATAAGTACACCTCTGCATATCACTGTGTTCTTAACATTAAATATAGATCAAATTGCGAAAAAAACAGTGATATATTATATATTTTATGTCGGACTAAAAACTAATTGGCCTAAAAACAATAAAATATTTTTTTCAATAAAAATACAAAATCCATATTTCAACTATCAATACTTGACTCATTTGAACCATTTGATACGGAAAAATAAAATGAAACTCATTAACTCAGCAACATTAACTCAGGAACAAGATATATAAAACTACAAAACAAAAATAAAACAAATTTGTGCAGGATTTTCTTTTTAATAATTGAAAGAGAAAGTCAGGATTAATGGCACGACCTCTCAACGTGTGGTCTGGAACATGATGCCGGGGTGACACACACCATTTGAGAAGGCTTGTGCACCCTGCCATCCGTCAGAGTGCAGCTGGGATAGGCTCCAGCCCCTCGGATACCCCAAAAAGGGGCAAGCGGTAGAAAGTGGATGGATGGTGTAAAATAAGACATTACAATTTTAAGATGTGTGCACTATATTTATAATTCCATCATTTACAAAAAGTATAACATTCAAATTGATCCGTCAGTGTCCAGATGTAAAAAAAAAAACATCTTTTAAGCCGAGGCACTTATACTCTCTGCCAAGCTACAATGTCTCGATAGGATACTCTACGGTGGTCAATTGTGTTATTTTTAGCGCAGTTTAGCTGGACTGTCAAACACCACACGGAGAATTCTGTCCAAGGATGTGCTTTTCAGTCGGCTTCGGACAGTTAGTTTTGGGAGGTTTCTTCTGCCACGCTCATCAGGTCGTCAAACAGATCTGCAAGCAGGAACATTTGCATTAGATTACAACCTGCACAAATACCTCTTTGTTTTCAATTCACATCAGTCCGCCTTGTGTGTGAGAGGACACGTTAAGGAAATCGATGAGGTCAACGTCTGCCATCGTAGTCTCGTACCTCCGTCACTTAGACCGGCGCCTGGTCCGCCGCCACTTAGACCGGCGCCCGGTCCTCTCTGGCCGTCCTGCTCGTTGAACAGTCCATGAAAGCCCGATGGCTTCTGCTTTCTGTCATCGTCGCCTCGGTCAAGAATTTGGGAGAAGAAGTTTCCTTTGTCGTCGTCGTCGTCTTTTTTCTTGTCTCCAAACGAGAACATCCCTCCTTTGTCCCTGTCATCATCTTTCTTGTCTCCTCCAAACATGGACATAAAGCCCCCTCCCCCTCTGTCCTTGTCTTTGTCCTTGTCCTCTACACCGAGGGCTTTCTTCACCATGCCTTCCACCAAGTCACCTGCACACAAACGCGTGTGTCACACGTTACTTCAGGGCAAAACTCGTGTTAAATGTATTTCCAAGGCCCTTCAAGACATCCTTGCTATTGATCACATGTGTCCCCAAATGACATTCAGAGGACAGGAGTGTCCACAAAAGGGCCGCATACTAAAAAGTCAAAGTATTTTGTTAAAAAAAAAAAAAAAGTTAAGATATTGACTGTGTATATATATTTAAATACAAATTTGTCGTCTGTTACAGGTGACCAAGTATGTTATTTATATAGTCAGAACATTTCAGCTTTTTCTCATTACATTCCAATTTTTTTCCTACATTTTAACCGTTTCACCCCTGTAGGAATAGAATATCTGTACAATTACAATTGTGTAACTGCATAACCTACTGTTTCAAATGTTCTGTATTCATGTTCAGTTCCAAAATTAACAGTTATTGTTATAAATGTGCTAATTGTTCACAAGTTATTATATATGTATTTTTATCCCATTTCGTGAGCTTCTAATATTTTAGATCAGGGGTGTCTAAGCTTTTTCCACCAAGGGCCGCATAATGAAAAGTAAGTATGTGGGCCAATTTAATATATATTTTTGTAAGTGCTAAAAACATATGTAGATTTAAAGACTACACTTGGGTCATCGTTTTTTTTTTATGGGTGAGTTTTAAAAATGTCATTGTATTTATTTTTTTTACATTGTGTTGCGTCGGATCAGTTCTTCCTCCCATGGAATCTAAGTTACTGGTCAATCCCAAATTCTTTTGATGACATATATGCTGAGTAAGAAGGACCATCGAGACAGAATTGGAATATTTTCAAGTTTTACTAAAGCTTAGGTCAACTTAACCAATACATTCATATCGGCTTCTCTAGTTGATCCGGCATTCCAAGGGAAAAACACACTCTTTTCACACAAAAGAAAGCCCTCCTCTGCCTCCTCCTCTCAACACCATAAGATGAGAGACGTAGGGGTTTGCTTCACATTCCGATGGTTTATGACACTAACCTGGGATCTGAAGACAAAGAGAGACTGGTAGAATACACAAAGGAAAAGTACTAGCTACTCTAAACATGGCTATGTAAAAAGGAAGAACTCTTAAACATATCAGCATCCTTCAACAATTGTTACGGTTTTCCCCATGAAAAACATAGCATAATAATAATAATAATGTGTAACTGCATAACTTAGTGTGTCAAATTCTGCCTGCACACAAGTAATAATACATTTAACAGTGTTTATTGTTGGAATTTATGCAAGTAATTCATAAGTTAGTATTTTTATTTATATTTAATTCAATAACTAAACTTTGTATTTTATTTCGAGAGCTAATATTGTTGATCTGGGTGCGTAATTTTTTTTTCTATCAAGGAAGTCAAAGTATGCATAGGCCCTTTTTAAAAAAAAAAAGTTAGACATTACATATATATATAATGTCTAATATATATATATATATATATATATATATATATATATATATATACATACATATACATATACATATATACACACACACACGCCATGTCTGTTATAGGTGACTAAGTATATTATTTATAGTTAGGACATTTCCGCTTTTTCCTCATTACATTGCAAATTTTTTTGCTCTTTTTTTCCTACATTTTTACTGTTTTCCCCCTGTGGGAATAACATGAATGAAATTACAATTTTGTACCTGCATAACCTCGTGTGTAGAATATTCAGTTTTCATGTTCAGTTACACAATTAACATTTTTTATTATTGTAATTTCTCTACTTATTGATAAGTTAGTATTTTTATTTAATCAAGCAACTAAACTTTGCATTTTTACTTTATTTCGAGAACTAATTTTTTACATCTGATTTTTATTCCCACCAAGGGCCGCATACTGAAAAGTCAAAGTATGGAGGGGCCATTTAAATAAAAAAAAAAAAAGGCTAAAAACATGGCGATTTAAAGACAAAACTTTGTGTCGTAGGTGACTAAAAGTTATTAGTAAGAGAATTTGCTTTTTTCCCCATTACATTCTTGCTTTCCCCCGTAAGAATAGAATATTAATAACATTTTATATGTGTAACTGCATAACCTAGTGTGCCAAATATTCTTGTTCAGTTAACAAAATTAACAGTTATTTATCCAATTATTCACAAGTTAGTATTTTTTATATTTATTTATCCAAACTATTTTATTTCAAGAGCGTAAAATATTTTAGATCGGGGTGTCTAAACTTTTTCCTCAAAGGGCCACATACTAAAAAGTCAAGGTACACAGGGGCCATTTTAATATTTTTAAGAAAAATGCTAACAGATATAGATTTAAAAGGAAAACTTTGTTATAGGTGAATAAGTGTATTATTAGTTTGAAAATGTCACCTTTTTAAGATTGCAACTGCATAACCTAGTGTCAAAAATTCTGCCTGCACAAAAGTATTAACATTCACTTGCAGATTTGAAAGTTTTTATTATAGTTTTAATGTAGCCAAGTAATTCATAAGTCAGTATTTCTAAATGTTCTAATTAAATTTCAGCTACAATCGGGCGGATTGTAGCTGAGATAGGCGCCAGCGCCCCCCGCGACCCCGAAAGGGAATAAGCGGTAGAAAATGGATGGATGGATGGATGGATCAAATTAAATTTAGCTTTTTTATTAATTTTATTTCGAGAGCTAATATTCTAGACCAGGGGTGTCTGATTTTTATTATTTTTTTTCCCACCAGGGACCACATATTGAAAAGTCAAAATATGCAGGGGCCATTTTGCTATTAAAAAAATGCTAAAAACAGATCACGTATAATTTAAAGACAACTTTGTTATAGGCGATAAAGTGAATCATTAGTTTTTAAATTTTCAGCTTGTTTGCCCTTTTTTTCCCCCCTACATTTTTACAGTTTTTCCAGCAAAATCCTGCGGGGCAACAAAACGTTGTCTACGGGCCGCAAATGGCACACATCTTAGTGCTTGCATATGAAATGTGCAATACAGGCAGTCTTAAAACCTGTTTACCTGTTTGCCTGTTTGTGATATCATTTGCAATACAACCAGTCCTCCAGCATGTTTACTTGTGTGTGTGATGTAAGCAGTCCTGCAGCGTGTTTACTTGTACGTGATATAAGCAGTCCTGCTGCGTGTTTACTTGGGCAGAGCTGGACAGCCAGTTAACATCTTAATGTCCTCCAATAAGCACACATTCTTCTATTTTACTATAGTCATTTATTTAAAAAAAATAAACATGTTAGGAGGTAGCAGCTACACAACAGCCAAGCACACAAGCGTATTAAGTGTCCTCAATCGAACAATATTGCACATTTGTCAATATACAAAAAGTATTAAATCATAGTTGTATATTAGATACAAGGTCTAAGAAGAATATTAGAAGGTATCCAGTAACAAATGTGTCCGCATCACTCAACGTACTGCGTCAGAGCTGTGACGTTCGTGAACGAATTGAGTCTTTTGAAAGTGTCTTTTGCGCACTAATTATCAGTTGTGAGTCTATTTTTTTTTTATGCGTCGGCCCTGCACATGCGTGCCACACGACTGACTGGCAACTAGACTAGAAAATTAGTCAAAGTTCAGGTTAACTTAGCAGCGTTTGGATTAACTTTTTTTGTAAAAAGAAAAAAGTATGTTTTACATATAAAAATACAGATATATATATATTTCGAAACTAACATTTTTTTTAATTGTATTATTTTTTTCTTTCATATGGATTCACTTTTCGGAGTCATTCTTCTAAACCAGGGGTAGGGAACCTATGGCTCTAGAGTCAGATGTGGCTCTTTTGATGACTGCATCTGGCTCTCAGATAAATCTTAGCTGACATTGCTTAACGCGATAATTATGAATAATTTCGCTGGTAATCACAGTACTAAAAATAATGTGCACAATACAAAACATTTTCATGCATTTAAATCCATCCATCCGTTTTCTACCGCACCTGTTCAAGAAGTCGCATTAATGGTAAGAAGTATTGTATGTCACGATGGGGGGGGGTCGCAGCTTGCTGCAGGGTCGTTCCCCCAGGAAGGCAGACGGACATGATCAACAGACATGACATTTTATTTATTATTGGTTAGCTTCAGAATAACAATATTATCAAAAAGAATAAGAGACTTATTATACTCTAAAAATGTTGGTCTTACTTAAAAATGCACGCATTTAGTTGTATTCAGTGTTAAAAAATATGATATGGCTCTCACGGAAATATGTTTTGAAATAATTGGCTTTCATGACTCTCTCAGCCAAAAAACTTCCCGACCCCTGTTCTAAAGGGTAGTAATTAAGGCATACACGAAGCAGGTATGTTGCTTAACTTTACTCACATTTTTATTAAGTCATGATTTTAGTGTAATTTTATTCATACTTTTTATATCTTTTAATGCATTTTAGTTTTACTTTGTGTATTTAAAAAAAATTTTTTATTTAATGCTACACTTTTTTTCAAACTAATGTCAAAGCATAGAAATATGCCACCTCCTTATGGAATATTTACAAATAAAACAAAAACACAATTATAGCCAATATTTGAGTAATTCCCACCAGTAATATTTCTGGTAATTAATACAGTTTATTATGTTAATTAAATACTGATCTAAATATTATCAAATAATTGATTTCCCAGCAGGCACAAGACATTGATACAACATTGATTATACTTACATGTCCTTTAAAACAAACATACTTCTAAACAACGTTGCAAAAACGCACTTGTAACTTGAGACAACGTTGATTGTCTTAAGTTGGATCCGCAAATAATCAAATAATCGTCTCAACCTGACATTGATTAAACGCCGTTAACAATCATGTTGTTTTAACATATTTATGTTGTAGAATATTCGTTGAAAAATGACCAAAACTCAATGGTCAAATCAACGTCAGAACCCGACGTTTGTCAAAAAGCATGTTGTTCCAACGTTAAGTTTGGAGTTACTCAACAAGTTGTCAACGTTGTTTCAATGTCTTGTGATTCTCTAAGAAAACAAAAACTATACAGTAATAACGAGAGTCTTTTGAAAGGATTTTTGAAAGGAATGGCTCCCTTCAAAGAGCCGTAGAGCCAACCTGCATCACGAGTTTAACCTCATGAATTATTGTGCCTCCGAGGTGTTTTCCAACTAACCACACCACTTCAACTTAGAGACAGCATAAGTCCATTCCAGAAATAGGTTAGCGTTTTTCATACCTACACTTTTATCGTTCTTTGGGTCATATCACTCGGTCAAGGCCTTTTTCAACATTAAACACTACAACATATTAACAATGTATGATTCCTGCTGATCAATATCAGCCAATACTTAAGACTCCAATGTCATAGCGAAAGTGGAAAGGTTGTATTGCTTCCACACATTCGCTCTCTAACGTTACACTGTTTAGCGACACATTCAGTGGTGTTATCCGTAATGTTACACGATCAAAGTCCGTAGAGTTCCACCCTAACCGGGAAAGTTCACTAATAGTGACTAAATGGAGGAAGGAAATAAACCAATGTGAGGAAAAATAATACTTTTTTTTACTCACCGGCCTTGTCTCCGAGAAATGATGCCATTTTATCCATCTTGAGCGTCTTTGTGTGTGTGCTTGTTTGCGTTCCGACAGGTGAGGTTCTTTATCCACAGCTCACAGACCAGAGAGTGGGCGTGTCTATCTCGTCAGGGTCAACCTGTTCCACCTGCTGGGACGGCTGGTGAGTCACCCTAGAAACTCACAACAACATCAACATACACGCCCTTCTCAAGTGTGTCCTTTTAAGCAGAGATGTTGAGAGATTTGAGTTCTTGCGACTCTGCGGCTTCATTCTCATTAAAATGAGAATGAAGCTAGTATCTTGGTTTGTTTTTTTAGGTAGCAGGTGTGGCTAGTTTATCAGCATGATTGACAGGGTGTGTTTGTTTACCAGCAAAGTGTCTTTAAGAGACCGTCCCAGAAAAAATACAAATTGGCATATCACACACATGACCAAGGTAGTATTGGAACCATTTTATTTCAGATGATGGTCTAATGATACATTCTCAGTTGAGTGCTCGACAGCATTTTCTGTCAACAGAAGCCAATTAAGGAAAAACAGGGTCAAAAGTCGAATTAGGCACTTGTTTTCAGCCGGAAGCTTTAGGATGTGAAGCTTCAGTTGACTGAGGAGGAAGCCTGCCGAGTTTACTTAAAAAAATTCCCAACGACGTTCCCAATCCCTGTGCAAAAGGAAGACAAGAAGTTGACGTGCGTTGACTGATTCTACAGAGCCCTGAATGACTCAATGTCTCGTCAGAGTTGAGGACTCACCTCCTCCGCTTTCTTCCTTTCCGCCGCCGATGAGCGACATGACGTTTCCAAGTCCCCCCTTGTCATCGCTATTGCCTCCAACTAGAGATCCCAGGTCCAGTCCGTTATTGTCATTTTGGTCCTGCTCTCCTTGTTCTCCGCCCCCTCCTCCCATCACCTTTTTCACAGCATCTTCCACTAAGTCTTCTGCAAAACAAATTTCAGTCACTTAAACTTGCCTGGAGCACATTTGCCAGACGATAATGCACTGATGGTGCTCGGGAGGGGGGGGGGTGAGGAAGCAGCAAGTTGACAAAAGTAAAAATGTTTACTAACCTACTTTGTCTCCGGCTAATTTGCCAATAGTCTCCGCACCCAGTGTGCTTTTAAGAAGGTCCATGTTTGATGACATACAACACGGGGAAGGGTGCTCTTATAGTGTCAGCTCTCTACATAACAGCAGGTGACGCCCTGCTGAGGAATCAGGTGGGGCAGTAGCGAGCCACAACCCAACCGGTGGTACAGGTTGGAAAAGTGAACACGTTCTCATGTTCTCCATGCACGCTCACATGTTTGAAGGATCAAACAGATGGCGACACCTAAAAGCATCGGCAATGTCGGTCAAGGTGGATAAGATGGATGTGAAATACAGCTCGATCAGACATTTATTTTCCGTCCCCAAATACGAAACAAGACATTGTACCTAGAGATGTCCGATAATGGCTCTTTTGCCGTTATTCCGATATTGTCCAATTCTTAATTACCTATTCCGATATCAACCGATACCGATATATACAGTCGTGGAATTAACATATCATTATGCCTAAATTTGTTGTGATGCATTAAACAATGCAACTTTACCATTTAAACAAGTTGAAAAACATATTCGGGTGTTCGCATTTAGTGGTCAATTGTACGGAATATGTACTGTACTGTACTGTGCAATCTACTAATACAAGTTTCAATCAATCAATCAAAGACAAGGTTTTCCAAAATAAGAGAACAACTTCAACTCCAGTTATGGAAAAAAGTGCCAACATGGCAATGCCATATTTATTATTGAAGTCACAAAGTGCAATATTTTTTTTTTAACGTGCCTCAAAACGGTACCTTGGAATTGGGGACATGCGCTCCCTGAGATAATCCTTATACATACTACAACTATGTGAAATACTATACTTTGACTTTCATAAAGTGCATTATTTTATTTTTTTTAAACATTCCTCAAAAGAACAGCTACAAAAACAATGAACACACACAGCTTCAGTCCGGAGCAGACCTGGGCAAATTAAGACCCGGGGGCAACATGCGGCCCGTTCAGCTTTTCAATCTGGCCCACCGGACATTCCCAAATATTCTTTTTAGATCTTTAAGATGGAAAATGTATCTGCCATTATGATGTGCAGTGATGTTTTCTAATGACCGTAAGTCTTCAACTATACAAAGTATTTCAATGGTTGGAATCTGCACTTTTGGATAATATACTAGTTACCATGGTAATCTAATTAGTTACTATGGTAATCTACGTTACAGCAGCTCAGACGAGGCAACAAGCAGTGTGGGTGGGAAGCGTTTCCACAGACGCAGAAGGAGATTTTCACAACAAAGTTCTAAAGCTTAGTGATATATCAGATATATCAGATTGTAGGTGGGTTTATTTTTTACCCTTCGTGTTCATATTTCACTGTTTGTTGCATTTTTGTTGCGTTTCACTTGATTGTAAAATATGTCGATCGAAAGAGGGTGTGACATTCATATTTTGTCAATATTCAGTGTTTTATCAGTCATGGAAAAATTTGGAATTCAATTGCGTTTTTTTGAGGCCGTCTGTCGTAACGTTTTTAGCTTTCAATCAGACATTATTGTGAGGTTTTGTATTAGTGTCCCTAAAAATAGATATACCGGCCCCCAGACACATTTTCTTCTCTAAATGTGGCCCCCGAGTCAAAATAATTGCCCAGGCCTTGTCCAGAGTATACTAGAGCATACTTGCCAACCTTGAGACCTCTGAATTCAGGAGATGGGGGGCGGGGATTGGGGGGGGCATATATTGTAGCGTCCTGGAAGAGTTACTGCTGCAAGGGGTTCTGGGTATTTGTTCTGTTGTGTTTATGTTGTGTTACGGTACGGATGTTCTCCCAAAATGTGTTTGTCATTCTTGTTTGGTGTGGCGCATATTTGTAACAGTGTTAAAGTTGTTTATACGGCCACCCTCAGTGCGACCTGTATGGCTGTTGACCAAGTATGCTTTGCATTCACTTATGTGTGTGTAAAACCCGCATATTTTATGTGGCTGGGCCGGCACGCTGTTTGTATGGAGGAAAAGCGGACGTGACGACAGGTTGTAGAGGACACTAAAGGCAGTGCCTTTAAGGCATGCTCCCAATAATGTTGTCCGGGTGGAAATCAGGAGAACGGTTGCCCCGCGACATTTTCGGGAGGGGCACTGAAATTCTGGAGTCTCCCGGGAAAATCGTGAGGTTGATACCAATACCGATCATTTCTGATATTACATTATAAAGCATCGTTACTGCACACTCATCAGTTACATGCACACAGGTCTCGGCTTGGTATTGTAGTATCTGATAGTCTAACAAATAACATGTTTTGCATAGGGTGAAAGTCAACAATACAGAGAGTGGTACATCATTGTGGGCAGGTAAGAGAGTAGATTTCCACAAGAGCAAGTCTCAGCAAATCCGTCGGCGGTATGCCGAGTCCAGACAGCTCTTATTGAGAAACAGACACACGGCTTAGGTATTGTCAAAGGTTAGTTTGTTAGTCACAAACATTCCCTTACTTCAGGGCTATTCAACTGTTGGCCCGCCAAAGCTTTTAATATGGCTCGCCGAACATCACCCAAAAAGGCTTGATGAAATCATTCAAAACAGGGTTGCTCATGTACGTGTGCTCCCTCCTCCCCGCAGGGGGAAACAGTGAGGCATATGTGTCACGATGAAGCAGAGATAGCCCTATGAAACCCTAAAATTAAATCTAAATGAATCGCCAAAATCGGACCTTTAACGGCGACTGGACAACAAAGTATGGATGTATTGAAATTTCTAACTTTGTGATGTCTTTTGTATTCGTGGTCGTGTTGTTTTTGGCTATTACACTCTGGCGATCAAAACTGGTTAAATACATGTAGCCCTGAATGTAAGCAGCAGAGGGACGATAAAGCTACACCTTAGGTTTAATTGTGTTAAACCACGTGTGCATTGTTTGCTGTGCGTTTTAAACACTAAACTTATTTCATTTATGTAACATACACAATGGATGTTATACTTTTGCAATGTTTATATGATCGGTCTTACAACCTTACATAAAGGAAGATGTACACAGACATAAAAATGAGGCAGAAAAATCATTCAAAAGGAACATCAATCACCAACAAAACTTAGCTCCTGTTTCTTTATGCTGTTAACTATCTGTCTAGCTGCCCACACTGAAAATGTGTAGCGAAGGCAGAATAATGAACTTATTGACAGTGCAGTGTGAAAGCGATGTGTTTACTTTGTAATAAATATAAGCAAACACCGTTTCAACACGTCCACATTTTGATGTCTGGCCCCTGACTCCTTTGTCTCTTGAAACTGTGGCCCTCTTCATGAAGTAGTTGAATAGCCCTGAGACCTGAGATCATACTTTTAGTCTATAAGTACTGGAATTGCAGAACCTGCTTGTACTCTCTTTTCAATTAAATAAGCTTTTGTTCGACGATACTTCACCGGTGTGTGTTTTGATCCATTGCATACCTACGCCGTCCTCCGGTCCGGAAGAGGACCACAAGACCAGCAATATACAACAATATGAACAGAATGTTGGCTCTTGGATCCAACCTTAAGGGGGAACTGCACTTTTTGGGGAATTTTGTTCACAATCATGCAAGACATGATGAGGATTTTTTTTTTAAATGCATTCTTCCAATAGAGTCCATGGGAACTGCTCTACACTGTCAATAAAGCCCTTAAAACAACATCCAAACACCTCCATTAAGGTTTTATATACATGATGTAAGTATATATGTAATGTAGTCACGTGCATTTTTATGAACATTTAATATTTACCAATTTTGATAAATGTAATCATACGCGGGGCATTCATTTCATAAACGTATCACAAAGTTCGCTTTTTCTTCAACATAAATGATTATTACTCACAGCAGACTTCATGAGAGCGAACAAACATTCAAACATCACTTACATTACAAGGTCTGCTGTCATTAGAATACTGACTGCTAGGATGTTCATATATTCCCGTTTAGACCAGTGTTAATTTTGTTGACGAAAAATTTTCGTCATAGTTATTGTCAACGACCTTTTGTTTTTTTACTAAGACGAGACAATAACTAAATAAAAAATAATTTACGTGGACTAAGACGATGACGAGATGTATTGACATATTCGTCAACGAAAAAAATGGAGACAAAAATGTCTGCCAGAGACGAGATCCAATCGGAACTCATTTCGTTAGGAAGAGGCGGGAGGAGTTGGGAAGAGAACCAATCAGAGCGACGTGGTAAGGAAGTTATGTAAACGTAGTTTGCGTTTGAGACTGACCCGGGAATGTGCACCAGAAGACAACATGTCAACGCCGGGGAAGAAGAGGAGAGAGGACATATGGGGAAATTTTATTTTTGACGTCAAAGATAACAAGACGCAGTGTAAGAAATGCAGCGCGAGGATTACGGGGAAAAACACAACAAACTTGAAGCGACATTTACAGTCGAATCACCCTGAAATCCACACACAGGTAAGCATTTTCCACAACATACAACTCACTCGACGTTATCCCGTTTATTACACGGCTTACTCGTAAAATACTAAATTTGAGACAGGATTTTCATCAAAATACGACTTGCATTGGTGATTTTTCCGGTTTTGCTTTGACTTTCAGAAATTGAAGGGAAAGTTTACATATTACCCTTTAGTCGACTAAATCTACTGTAGTTTTCGTCGACTATAATCTTATGATATTTCGTCAACTAAAACTAGACTAAAACTAAAACAATTTAAATAACTAAATTATGACTAAAACTAAATTACATTTTAGTCAAAAGACTGACTAAAACTAAATCAAATTTTGCTGTCAAAATTAACACTGGTTTAGACGAAGACTCATAATCTTTGCCAACATAATGGTCTAAATTGACTGTCCAAGTGTACCAACTTGACAAAATACATTCTCATCCTTCTACTATCCAGGTGATAGGCATGATTTATGACCTAGAATAAAGTTTAACGAGCAAGGAAGCAGCTGATCAGTCGATCATGTCAACATTAGCACGCAAGCTCGTAATCAGGGCTCCGCTATAAATAGTTGGTCTGCGTTAGCGCTTATAATAACAATATCAGTTAGTTAACATTCAAGTCACAAAGTGTAAATGGAGTGTTGTTTGTGGTTTTTGAATGTTTTTATTGGGTTTAATGGGCAGAATTCGAAATAGAGTACCTCCTATTGCCTGCGCTGTAAGAAGACTTGTTTATTTTTGAGTTAAAATGCATACAAAATATATACATCCGTCGTCATCGTTCATGATTGTGAACGATGGGCAAAATTTATACAAAAAGTGCAGTTCCCTTTTAAACAAAACTGACTTTTATATACATTTATTTCCAAGTTTGAATGCATTAAAAAAAATACATCCGTCATGTCTTTCATAATGATTGTGAACAATTGGCATAGTTCCAAAAAAAAGTGCACTTCCCCTTTAAGCTATGAGCCTGAGTTTCATTGTGTTCTTGAGGGGCGCATGCAAAATGCTGTGAGGAAAACCCTCTGTAGAGTGGAAAATGTATTTTCTGTTCTGCACTGCTGAGATGCTTTTAGCACTTCCAGCTTCAACATGAGCTGCTTCAATATTGCATCATCGAAACTTGGCTCATCAGAAAGGAAGGCCTCCACCAATCTCTCTGTAGAGTGAAACTCTCGTTTCAGGTCACGGATGACGGCCTTCATTACCTTGTTCACGCTGTAAAGGTCTGTGTCAGTGATGCTGCGCAAGCACGTGTCCTGGAGCACCTCCTTTGAGAGGCGCTGGATGATTGGCAGGGTGTCACGGGAGTGAACAACTTTCATATGTTTCTTCGGGATGCACGTCAGCAACTGTATGATCAGCACCGCCACCAAGGATATAACCATCTCCTCCTGCACGGATGCCGAGCGAGACGGAAGTATCGAAGGACCGTCCATTCTGTCCGAGGGTAAGCTCTTTGACTGGGAAGTGTCCGTAACAAGAATCCCCTGTGCGGAAGGTGGGCGGAGTGGCGATGGCCAAGCAACACGTATGGCACCGGAGGGCGGGGTCTTTGGCTGTGTGGTTTCTGACTCCATCTCTTCCTGATTGGAACTTGTTTGTGGCTGTAATGGCAAATCAGCACATTCCACCTGTGAGGGGATAGTTTTTGACCTTGTATCAACCGTGTCTTCGGGCATACACACAGCCAGCATTTTTTGTGGGCTCACGTTTCCTGTGATGAGTGTGTCGATTTCGCTCATGCAGCCACAGACCTCATCGACATGTTTCCCCCTCTTCATTGGTTCCATTTTAAGCCAGAGGAGAAGTTGCTGTACAAACTTTGTGGCGGTGTCTTCCACGATCTTATGAAGAACTTGAATATCCTCCGGTTTTCCCTCGTTCACCTCCAAGATAAGTGGCTCTGACAAGCGCCTCCACACTCCTGCCGACTGGACTGTAGTGCGGTTGGCGGTCATGTAATGGTAGAGTCTGTCAGCCAGTTCTCGTGAGAATATGTCAGCCTCATGTCGAAGCCTGTCCACATCGATGCTGGCCTGTCCTGCTGGCACCACCACTTTGTGAAAGACGTCCTCAAGTCCCGACTGGATTCCCCGGAAGCTGAGCACAGTATCGGTGTCAGGGGTGCCGGTATGCGAGACACCCAAGGACATCTTTTTCTCAAAGTGCATTCGCATGCAGCGACACCGAACCTTCTGGAGCTCAGATGTTAGTTCATCAAACTTGCTTTGGCAAAAGTTCAAAAAGTTGCGTTTCCGGGAAGATTCATTGCTGCTTGTCGGTGATACGCAGGATTCAAAGAACTCACTGAGTTGGTCTTTAATAAGCCCCAGATCGAAATGAGGCGTAGAGGAGCCACTGCGGCTCCCCTCTGTATGGTCATGGTAGTGCAGGTCATTGATGATGGTCTCAACAATTGACGCTGCTGTTTTCTCAAGTTCACAATTTTTTCTGCCGGAAAGGGACGTGTCCTCACTGTCAGTCCATTTTTGAAGGATATTCATCACCGCCTCGCTTGTTTTCTCCCGGTTGAATATGCACACGTTCTCACACTTTGCACTACGGAGGGATTCCAGGCTCTTCTTCCGGCGCCAACATGGTCTGAAACACTGCGTGTATACGGCCATCTTGCGCAGATAAACCTTCAGAGCACCGCAAGCCAGCATCACCATCTTGGCCAGAACTGCTATCTTGGTAAAAGTTCCCGGGATGTAAATGAGTGGCGCCAGCTGACTGTCGGTGCTGGTGGCTGTAGACAAGGTGTGATTGACCCTCTGTGAAATCTCCTTTTTGAAAAGAGAGTCCAGCTTTTGGGAGCTCTTGCTGGGCTGCTCCGGGACGCTGAGTGCTGAGGCAAACGCATTGCTCAATCCGCCCTCTACTTGTAGCTTCATTTTTTTCTTACTCGCATTTTGTATGTGCTGCTTAAACTCCGGGATGATGAGTCGGATAGTGTCTGCGCAAAGTTTCTGCGTGATCTCCGTGCACATGTCCGCCAGGATGACCTGTGTGGCCGAATCAATGTTCCCCGAAGCCAGCATGCTCCACTGGGCGGGCAGGATGCGGTCAAAGTGTTTCTCCACAAGTGGGAGGATGAACTCTGCTTTGATCGTGTAATTGTCTGACTCCATCACGGCGACGACTTCAGTGTCTGCTGGAGTTCAGGCAGCGGTAGTCACTGCTCCATTTGCTGCAGGGCAGACGGAAACCTTTACGACTTTGTGACATTGAGGCTTTTTATCAGAGAAAGCAAGTAGGTCCTGTCTTTATGACCAAATAATTATGACATCACAAAGCTTTTCTTCAGTTGACACCTTTAATTATCACTTAATTATGTCATTGTTTGCTACTTTAGTTGTTTTGGAACACCAGTGTCAAAAAGACAAAAATACAGAAATTGTATTTGGATGACGCAGGCTTTTTTTAGTTGTGGCTGATAAAAGACTATCTTGTGGTCAATATGGACAAAAAAAGAAGTTGAGAATCATAACAACAAAGATTAAAATGCAGGCACCACATTGGCTGTCTTCTTCCTTTGTCGCGGTTTAATGATATTCCAAAACATAAGTCTGATTTATTGACACTCAATCTTCCTCATGAAGAGTACCATAGATGTTTTTTTTCTGAGGATTAGGCAAGCTTTAATGCTCATCTGCCCCAGTGTGGAATTTCAACACCTCCTTGAAATTTTTCTTCTGTTTGAAATCATTAGACTGTGCTTCTGGTTTGAAGATCAAGACTGGAACATATAGATCCAACAGAACTCCAGACGTCTTTTTGATGCAAGACTAACATAATGTTCTTTACTGAACAGAATTTTTGCAAGTCACATAAACTATGCGGCCATATAAAATAATGTGGCATCATTAAAAGCGGACCAAATATGATGAGACTTTAAATCATGTGGCGGGTCAGATTTGTCTCGCAGACCTTGACTCACTGTAGAGCTACTCAGAAAAAACAAGAGGTGCTTGATTCACACTGCACTTTATTTACTTGCGGATCTGCGCTCTGCAGTAATTGTCATTAAACATAGGCGTATATGTCTAAACATTTATGAAAATACTAAGAGTTTAAATAAATATTTTACACAAAGTTTAAAATCAGGTCGTGAGCTACTAGTAGCTTGCAAGCTACCTCCTATGAATGCTAAAATACACATTTCAGTTGTTCAAAGCATTTTTTTTTTAATTTAGTGGTACACATTAAGGAACAATTAAGGGGTTACAGTACCCAGCAGGGGTGTCAAACTTGTTTATATTAAGGGCCACATGTTGTGGACCACACTTAATGACGTAATGGACCATGTCAGATTCGACAGATTACTTCAAATGAAATGGCAGGCCAAGTTGATGACGTGACAGACCACGTAAAATGATGTGACGGACCACATTGATATGGCGGGCCACTTTATTGATGTGACTGACCACCTAAAACGACGTAACAGACTGCGTTAAATGATGTGGCTGACCGCGTTAAATTACATAACAGGTCATTTTAATGACGTGACGGACCACTTAAAATGATGTGACAGACATTTAATTGACACGGCGGGCCACAATAAATAACATGAAGAAACACAGTGAAAAACCTGACTGACAACGTTAAATGACATGGCAGGCCACCCTAATGACGTGACGGACCATGTTTGTGACAAGGACGACCACATTAAATGATGTGGCGGGCCAGATCTGGCCCCCGGGACTTAAATTGAACACATCTGATACACAGTATTGCACTAACAAAACATGCAGTTACACAACATCACATTTTGTCAAAGATTCTTCTGGGGCTGGAAATGTGATTTAATTCACTTGAGATAACGCTCTCTGGAGAAATCTGGATTCATCATTTTCTTTCGTCATCAAACCACTTTCTATTTTAGCTACACATTTTTTTAAAGTATTTACAATCAAATTAAAACAGGGTAAAGAAATTTGGTAACCTAAATGCTAAAGCAGGAATGAGCGAGGATGAACTATATGTCCTCCAAATCAACAAACTCTTGCAGTGTTTGTGTCCTCTTCGGTACGTTGGTGACCATCTCCTGCACGGAGGTTGGCTGGTGTGACGAAGCCCAAGCATAACGTGGTGTGAGACTACCCTTCTTGCTCGATTCGTTATTTGCAGGTGGGGTCTTTGGCCAAATGTCCTGCAGACTTGGTAGTGAAATTGTATTTGGCACCATGGTTCCTGTGATTAGCGTGTCAATGTCATTCAAGCAACCGTTGACCTCATCAGTGTGATTCCCCCTTGTCATCGGTTCCATCTTGAGCCAGAGGAGATGTTGCTGTACAAACTTTGTGGCGGTATCTTCCACAATCTTATGTAGAATTTGGATATTCTCTGGTTTTTTTCCGTCCACATCCATGATGAGCAACCCAGAGAAGCGCTTCCAGACTTCTGCTGACTGGACCGTAGTCCGGTTGGTCGCCAGGTAACGAAAGATTCTGTCCTTCATTTCTTGTGTGAGTCTGTCTGCTTCGTGTCGCAGCCTGTCCACATCTACACCGGCATCATCCACTGGTACCGGCACTTTGTGAAACACCTCCTCAACAAGTGACTGGATTCCTTGCAAACTGAAAAGATGATCAAAATCAGGCTTGAGGGGCTGCAGTACACTGCTAGGAAGGGAAATCTCTGTTTCACAGCACATTCGCATGCAGCAACACCGAACCTTCTGCAGATCGGACATCAGAGTCTCCAAAGTCCTTCGGCAAAAGTTCAAAAAGTTGCGTTTGCGGGACGATTCAATGCTGCTTGCCGGTGATACGCAGCATTCAAAGAACTCACGGAGTTGGTCTTTTATGAGACCCAGATTGAAAAAAGGCATAGCTGAGCAACTGCGGCCCCCCTCTGTGCGGTCAGAATAGTGCAGGTTGATGATGGTCTCGACAACCAGCGCTGCTGTTTTTTCAACTTCACGAGTCATCCTGAGTGAAAGGGACTCATCCTCGCTGTCAGTCCATTTTCGGAGTATGTTTATCACCGCCTCTCTGGTTTTGTCACGGTTCAATACGCACACATTCCCACTCTTTGCACCATGGAGGGATTTCTGGCTTTTCTGTTGCCACCAACCTGGTCTGAAGCACTGCATGTCTGTGGACATCTTGCTCAGATAAACCTTCAGAGCACCGCAAGCCAGCAGCACCATCTTGGCCAGAACCTCTATCTTGGCAAAAGTTCCTGGGATGTAAAGGAGAGGCACCAGCTGACCGTCAGCGTTGATGGCTGTAGACATGGTGTGATTGACCCTCTGAGAAATCTCCTTTTTGAAGAGCGAGTCCAGCTTTTGGGCGTTAATACAGGGCTGCTCTGGGACATGGAGTGCCAAAGCAAAGGCGCTGCACAATCCACCCTCCACCTTGAGCTTCATTCTTCTCTTGCCCGCAGTCTGAATGCGCAGCTTAAAGTCCGGGATGATTAGTCGAATGGTATCCGCGCAAAGTTTCTGTGTGATTTCTGTGCACATGTCCGCCAGGATGACCTGTGTGGCCAAATCCAGGCTCCCCGCAACCAGCATGCTCCACTGGGCGGGCAGGATGCGGTCAAAGTATTTGTCCACAAGCGGAAGGATGACCTCTGCTTCGATTGGGTAATTCTCCAAGTCCATTGTTGACTTGAGACTTTGATTCCAGTTTAGACAGCGGGACACACTGCTCCACATGCTTTTAAGACTTTGTGACATCATGAGGCTTTTTAATCAGAGAATGAAAGTAATCCCTGTCTTATTTGGTCTGTATGATCTCATAATTTTCTTAGCATTCATTGCCAGTTTTGCAGTATGAATTTATTTCATTCAAATACCTTCTACATGTCGTGCAATTGTGAGAGTACTTTTTGAAAAAAGTACTTGAGGCTCAGGGTGTAGTCCCAATGACATGCAAAACCAAGCTTAGAAGAGCCTGTCTGTCTGGACTGGATGTGATTTTGTTCTTTGTGTACTGTGACGCATGCATCAAGAAGTAGGTTCAGTGTTTGTTTGGATTTGTTTTACTTTCTTTTCTTCATGCAACAATAAAACAAAGCAAGGAAGAAAAGCTGTCTGTGGTTCATGTTTCAGAAATAGAAATGAAAATGTTTAAAATTTTTTGTAGATTGCGATGACCAGAACTTTCAAAGCACCGTTTTCACTCATTCACACGCTAGATGTCGCGAAGGTCTAGTTTTGCTATGTAGGGCGATCGGAAGGATCCCAGGTAGAGACTCCCATCATGCTCATGGACCTCACTGATGTAAGCCGCCACTTGCCCGCTTGGGTCGTGGAAGCTCCGAGAGCAGAGTCCGCCATCGTGGAGCTCGGCCACCAGGCTGTAACGCGGGACAAACTTCATCATCACTTCCTGGCTGAAGAGCTGGTGGAAGGAGACCAACAAGTCACACACACACTTGGCTGTCAATACTTGGACTGCAGGCGGGAGAAGATGTGTTTACCTTGAAGAGGAGTTTCTTGATCCAGGGTCTCTGGGACAAGAAGTCCAACATCGAGAAGCCAGGGTTTGGACGCACTGCAGACATGGCCACCCAGTATCCGCCACTGGAGCTGGGACGGATGTTGTCAGGGAAACCAGGTAGGTTGTCCATGAATGTGTCCATACCGCCTTTGTTTAGACCCGCCACATGGATTCTGATGAGTCAAAGTCTAATAAATGCTACTGTGTGATGATAGCCTTGCTAGTGAACACATGCTAATAAAAGGTAAAAAGTCCTGGTGGGTTACCTGCGTATTCGGGCCATTGTGGTCTCGGCTACCAGGACCGACTCCTCGTCAGGCAGCAGTTGGATACCGTTTGGGAATCGAAGGTTTTCCATGACGACACTCAGCTCTCTACTCTCTGTGTCATACTCCAATACTCTAAACAGGAAGTGGAACTACATGACTTTCCCTGACTTCACAATTGTCAAAAGTTATTTAGGTGGTTTGACGTACCGTCCATCAGCCGTGGCTTCCATGATGAGATGCAAGTAATCTCTGCGCTGCCACCTGCTACTGGAGGAGGTGAAGTACACCTTCTTGCCATCCTGTGTCACCGCCAGGTCATTGATGAACATCAACTTCCTGCCGGCGACCTCCTGCCCACCTGCCACCAGCTGTGTGGACTCGCCTGTAAACAAAGACCATGCGTCCTTTCCTGTCGTCGCATGACACGCTGCTCAAGTGGATGGCTCACCTGTAGTGGGGTTGACCTCGAACACGCCCAAGTAGGCATCGGCTACAAACAAAGTCCCGTTGGGTCCCACTCGGATCCCCAGCGGTCTTCCACAGGTGATCTCGTCCTCTGTGGAGCCTAGACCGGGACACAAATAATTTGTTGACCAATAATAATAAAACGGTTGCGTTTCATACAGCCTGCATGGTGGACAAGGTCATCAAATAGGGACGGCGTGGCGCAATTGGGAGAGTGGCCGTGCGCAACCCGAGGGTCCCTGGTTCAATCCCCACCTAGTACCAACCTCGTCACGTCCGTTGTATCCTGAGCAAGACACTTCACCCTTGCTCCTGATGGTTGCTGGTTAGCGCTTTGCATGGCAGCTACCTCATCAGTGTGTGAATGTGTGTGTGAATAGGTGAATGTGGAAGTAGTGTCAAAGCGCTTTGAGTACCTTGAAGGTAGAAAAGCGCTATACAAGTACAACCCATTTACCATTTAAATGGAGGCTTCGAATCTTCGATTGGGAATTTTTCAGTTTTCGCAATTTGCTTTCTCCCACATTCCAAGAACATGAAGGTTATTTTAATTGGGGACTTTAAATTGTCCATAAGGGTGTGTGTGTGACAGCGTGTTTGTGTATAGGTGTCCTGTGATTGGCTTGTAACCAGTCCAGGCAGTACCTGTTTCTTCTGGCGTTAGTCAACACAATCCACACTGCCTAACTGTTCTAATTCCAGTAATGACAATCATGTATTAACTTGTGTTCTCTTTGCTGCAAGCCTTAAAACAGGTCTCCAAGAAAATGTACTTCAGAGGCTACAGTGCAGGGGTGTCCAAACTACGGCCCGCCGACGTCTTCCATTTGACCTGCGAGACTTGATGAGTATGGGAGATCGCATTCATTTTAGTAGTCTCCCAACTTGGATGCTGGAATATTGTTGCCTGGTGGTCAAAATAAGGGAGGATTTAGCTCAATGACCTTTAATTATGCTCGAAATAGAGGGTAGGAGCAGCATTTACTTATACTTTAATAAATGCAAACAACCTTCCATAGTCATGGTTACAAAAAAAATAAAAATCCAAACAACACAAAATGTCAACAGACACTGTCACACAACACCACTTGCACACTGAACTTTGTGGACATTATAAAAAACGCCAATGCACCATACACAATTCAAAATTACACCCATTTAAATGCATTACAAAGCATGATGGGAAAAATGCAACACACTCTCCACTCATATGCATGTTTGGCACATTTTAACTGCTTGATACTTCTGATTACAAAACTTTAAGAGGGTTGTCACGGAATTAAACAAAGTAGAAGTCTATCTTTCACATACTCTTAATATCCAATTATAATAATTATTATTAAGATATTCATTATATTAATACAATATGTAAACATACAAATGTGCATATATATACATGTATATATACATGTGTATATATATATATATATATATATATATACATATACACATAATATATGTAGTTACTTTACATGCTTTCCGCCCTCGACCTAATTTTTTTAGCCCAATGCGGCCCAACAAGTCAAAAGGTTGGACACCCCTGCTAGTGTGTCACGTTGCTTCATAAAGTGACGCTGTACATCTTATATTTAACTATTGGGATTTTGGATATATGGCAGCTCCCTCCATCAGTGTGTGAATGTGTGTGTGAATGGGTAAATGTGGAAGTAGTGTCAAAGCGCTTTGAGTACCTTGAAGGTAGAAAAGCGCTATACAAGTACAACCCATTTACTATTGACTGAGGGCACCGGCATCAAACTCAAGGCCCGGGTGCCAGATCTGGCCTGCCACATCATTTTATGGGGCCCGCGAACGGCTGGAAATGATATACCTCAATAAAATACCATATCATTTTACATGAAATGTATTCAGGTTCAAATATATCATCATACTTAAACAGTTTTGTCAAAATAAAAACAAATACTTAAACATCTGCTTGACTTAGGATTTCAGAGCAAGTTATTCATTAAATTGTAAATGATGATAGTTTGTACAGTACAATTTATGGTGTTTTTTACAATATAAATTGAAAAAAAAAACCTCTACCACTGTTTTTAACAGTAAAATAGACGATTGTTTTAACATTGTATTCCTGAAAATGGGAAAAAAACAGTACAACATTTTTTTTACGGTAAAAAACCGGCAGCTCAAATATCACAATAAAAAATTTAAGTGTGTTCCATAAATGTAAAAACCAAGGTAAATCATGCAGGCATATATGAGGGGGTAGTGAGAAATGTGAAGGGGGCATATTGTGTACACCTATTTTCTGCGCTAATACACTATTAACATTGCCTTCTTCATTGAATGTGGTTCATGGCTATATACGTGTCCAACTCCAACCTGGAGAAGTGAACTGCACTTTGTCAGGCCTCTATCGTCACACAAGCCGGGTGTACCACCTGAAGACTAAACCCCTGCTGGTACAGCTCTTCGGGGGTATGCAAGCTTCTAACCACAATAGGGTGGCAATGCCTCAGGGGGGAAGCTAAACCAAGTAAAGTCAATAAAATAACACATAATTCCTCCACATTTTATCAACATCTATCTCAACTTGACGGCATAATTCTTAATCTGAATTCAACCTTAAGTAAGACTTCACACACAATAGTCAAATTTATACAACTGAAAGGTACATTAGTCTTATGAATAGTACAAAAACATTCTTCTCTCTCTCTAGGTCGTCCTCAGACGAGCCTTCCATCCTCAATTCCAGTTAGCCCGGTTCTCAATACCTCTCCTTAGCGCTTCTGCGTCTTCCTTTAGTACATCCGCAAATGTTACTGTGGGACTGTGTTGGTTCCCTCAGCACCGGTGTGCTGCCTGGTAGATCCTGGTGTCCTTCGCAGTGCCCTGCGAGTCTCATTCTCCCGGCTGCTATTTTGTTACCCTGAATATTCTTTGGTAACATGTGCGCCCTTGTTGATGGTGAGAACTCATGTAGCATTCTGGTGTAGCACACGTTTATAAGAGCCTTCTGCAGCTTTGGCTTCAGGGTCCAGCATTCGCTGCCATAAAGGAGGACAGATTCTACCGTCGCATAGAACAAGCAAAATTGTTTTCTCTTGGGAGTTTAGAGTTCCATACACTGGCCATGCTATTCAGGGCCTTCCTCAATTTTAGGTCTTGTTCTGTTGAGTTAACCCATGAGTCCAGGTACTTGAAGTCATTGACTTCCCTCAGAGCAGTGCCTCTCGTTGTTGTGAGAGGTGAATGCTACGCTTGGATGTTAAAGGTGACCACCTCCGTTTTCTTGGCATTCAGTCAAAGGCCGACCTTGGCACACTCTGACCGCACTCTGCTCAAAAGCTCTTGTGCTTGTTCCATATGGTTGGAGAACAGGCAGATGTCATCCATGTAGTCGAGGTCAGTTAGGACAACGGCAGGACCTCGATGATGTAAGAGTAAGACCAACATGTTCAACCTAGTTTATCATCAGATCAGCTGCATCATGCCTCAAAGCTTCTGCATTCTAGTAAAGAGTAATGTGCGGATCAGAGCTGAAATATCGACGACACCAGATCTTTATGCTATAATATTGATTCTCGAGTCAAAATATTGATACTTTTGATACTTAAGTTATTTGAGATGATGTATATCAATATCAGGAACAGTGTTAGGTATAAATCATCGCGATTGGTGGGAACTACTTTTTCTTCCGCTTAGGTAAGAACATTCAGCCAGACTGCTAAGCAGCTCCACGATGCTGTTCGACGAGGAGTCCCAAAAGTTAGGCATGAGGATAAGCTGGCCTAAACCCAGTTTATGCATGTCGGCGAGCCACCTGATCCATTACCTCTTTTTTTTTTTTGACAGGACCATTGTCCACTTTGTCTCCATCGTTATGCCTGGGCTCGACAATGTCAAACACCGGCGACCTTAAACTTGAGAGACGGCGTGCCCTAACAGTGTCTGTCATGCAGTCCCTTTGGAGACCATTGTGTCGACACCGGCACATATCCTGGAAGACAAAGCTCAGGGTCGCCGTTCTCCTGTACGGCCCCGACACATGACCGCTGAATACCACACTGGCGGCCAGGTTTGATGGTTTTGATACCACTGGCCCTTAAGGGAATTGAAGGCATCACATGGAGCCTGCACCTCACAAACCGAACTTTAAGAC
Organism: Nerophis ophidion; assembly: GCF_033978795.1. Taxonomy (NCBI): domain Eukaryota; kingdom Metazoa; phylum Chordata; class Actinopteri; order Syngnathiformes; family Syngnathidae; genus Nerophis; species Nerophis ophidion. Next base: position 61,495,505 of record NC_084619.1, on the reverse strand, counting down.
TTTAAGAGACTAAACCCAACTCCCAGCAAGGGTTTGTTGGCATGGTCACATCATTCAACGAGTACCATCGTAACTTTCAATCCCCAGCAAGCCAGTTGGAGACGACCCAGAGGTGCCTCCCGCCCCGCTGGCTGGATGAAATAGCCTTTAAAGGCCTACTGAAACCCACTACTACCCACCACGCAGTCTGATAGTTTATATATCAATGATGAAATATTAACATTGCAACACATGCCAATACGGCCTTTTTAGTTTACTAAATTGCAATTTTAAATTTCCCGGGACTATTTTCTTGAAAACGTCGCGTAATGATGACGTGTACGCGTGACGTCACGGGCTGTTATGAATATGAGCGCTGCGTACACACACAGCTAAAAGTCGTCTGCTTTAACGGCATAATTACACAGTATTTTGGAGATCTGTGTTGCTGAATCTTTTGCAATTTGTTCAATTAATATTGGAGAAGTCAAAGTATAAAGACGGAGTTGGGACGCTTTAGCCTTTAGCCACACAAACACACGGTGATTACTTGTTTAAAATTCACGGAGGTGAAACTTTAGTATGGATCACAGCGGTCATGGATCCCGACCGACTACATGTCAACCAGCAGGTTTCGGTGAGAAAATTGTGGTTAAAAAGTCGCCTCTTACCGGATATCAGCTGAGCTTGTGCCGTCCATACAGCTGCCGTCGACTTCCCCAAGACACTGCGCGTCAACACCCGGCCGTGGACGTACACTTCCGACTATCAGGTACAGTTAAACTCACTAAAACTCTAGCAACACAATAGGAAGATAAGGGATTTCCCAGAATTATCCAAGTAAATGTCTCTAAAAACATATGAATCCGTCTCAATGCAACGCGATTGCAATCGCGTTTTGTTTTGTTTTTACTTTTTTTGTTTGTTTTTTTCTAATCCGTCGCTATCAATATCCTCGAACACAAATCTTTCATCCTCTCTCAAATTAATGGGGAAATTGTCGTTTTCTCGGTCTGAGTAGCTGTTTTTGTTGGAGGCTCCCATTAAAATCAATGTGAATATATGAGGAGCCCTCAAAATGTGATGTCATCGTCTGCGACTTCCGGTAGAGGCAGGGCTTTTCTCCAGTTGCGAACTTTATCGTGGATGTTCTCTACTAAATCCTTTCAGCAAAAATATAGCAATATCGCGAAATTACCAAGTATGACACATAGAATGGACCTGCTATCCCCGTTTAAATAACAAAATCTCATTTTAGTAGGCCTTTAACGTGACTCTGGCACAAGCTCAACTCTTTGCCCACAATAGACCCAAATGGAGAGACCTGGTTGCCTCTACACGCCTTGAAGTGTAATAGGACTGAAGAAAAGAAAGAAGGTAAGTACGTAGTGCGCAATCAGCATGCTGTGCCGTGCTCAATTATTCATTCAGTCATTTGTTTATTTAAGACAATTACTGGCACTTAAAACGAGTCACTCGGTGTAATAAAACAGCAAGTGAATGTATCATTTTATTGTTGGCTATTTGCATTCGTTGGTCATTAAAACAATCAATTCAATTTTGGCGGACACATTAGGTACAATTAGAACAGATTCACTTGTGAGTCATTAAAGTTTGTCTAAGTCTAAGGTATATTTGCACAAAGTGTCGGATCGGTATCGCCAATACCGGCCTAAATTTTACTCTGTATGGGATGGGAAAGAAAATCAGTGGTATCGCACATCACTACTGCATTCTTCAATCGGTGCCCGGTAGGACCGGCGGGATTTGGTCTCTTCCAAAAGAAGTATCGGATTCTTTGTTGGCAGTTTTTGGCCTCTTAGAGCTATTTTTAGGCGCCGAAAATTAATCCTGATTACATGCATTGTTAGTTTTTTATTATTTACAACGGGGGTGTCCAGAGTGCGGTCCGCAACCTGTTTTTTATTGGCCCGTGACACATTCTAAAGACAAAATAAACACATTCCGGATGATAACATTACACAAAAAAACTCCAATTTGCAAATTTAGGAGAAACTGCGTGTGAATGCTTAATTGTGCGAGCAGCTTAAATGCGTACGGCAAACTTAAATGCTAATGTTAGTATGTTGACAATTAAAATATGTCAAGTACCAAGTCTTATGACTCAAGTGTATTCACGGAAAATTTGCTAAATAAAGTTAGCACGCTAATGTTAGACAGTATCAAGTTATGACTCTGAGGCGTTTGGCTGCACAATTGGCTAAAAAAGTTAGCATGCTTAAATTTTAACAATAGCGTTTTTCAAGTACCATGTCATAGTACTCTGAAGTGTTCGGCTGCAAAATTATTACAATTTTAACCTTAACATGCGAGAATGCTAATGTTAGCATGCTAACAGTAAGCACGTGTTGAGTACAAGGTCATATGACTGAGGTGTTTGGCTACACAGTTGGCTATAACTGTTAGCATGCCGTAATATGAATGTTGACATGGTAGAATGCTAACAGCATGTGTCAAATACCAAGTCATGTGACTTTGAGGTGTTTGGCTGCAGAAATGGCAAAAAAATTTAGCTTGTTAAAGCTAGCATGCTAGAATTTTTACGTTAGCATGCTAGAATATTAACGTTAGCATTCTAACAGTTAGCATGTGTCAAGTACCAAGTTATGACCATGAGGTGTATGCCTGCTAAATTAGCACACAGAAAAAATTAGCATCCAAGTTAGCGTGCTTAAATGTTAACTTTGGCATTGGTCAAGTACCATGTCATATGATTCTAAGGTGTTCGGCTGCAAAATTTCTTTAAAAAGTTAGCATGCTAAAGTTGGCATGTTACAATGTTAACTTTTACATGCTAGAATGCTAATGTTTGCATGCGAACTGTAAGCACGTGTTGAGTACAAGGTCATATGACTCTTGAGATGTTCGACCTGCACATTGGGCTGAACAAATTAACATGCTAAAGTTAGCGTGCTCAAATGTTAACTTTGGCACTGGTCAAGTAGCATACTATATGTTTCTGAGGTGTTCAGCTGCAAAATTTGTTCTGCTAAATTCGTTTAAAAAGTTAGCATGATAAAGTTAGCATGTTACAATGTTAACCTTAATATGCTAGAACGCTAATGTTAGCAGTTAGCACGTGTGGAGTAACAAGTCACATAACTCTATGTGTTTGGCTGCACATTTGGCTGAACAATTTAGCATGCTAAAGTTAGCATGCTAGAATGTTACCGTTGGCATGCTAGAAAGTTAACGTTAGCATGCTAACAATTAGCACGTATCAAGTACCAAGTCATATGACTGAGGTGTTGGGCTGCAAAATCCGCTGAAAAAGTTAGCATGCGAATGTTGGTAATGCTTCCTGAGGCTGAGCCAATCAGTGGCCACGATACTGAAAAGCGTGGTGTGTACTACTCTAGTCTTGGTATCTTTAGTTCATTTAGCCATTTTTAACTGATGTTCTACTTGTTTCTAAATACCGTATTTCCTTGAATTGCCGCCAGGCATATAGTATGCGCCTGCCTTGAATTACTGCCGGGTCAAACTCGCTTCGCAAAATAATTAGTGCATGCTTAGTATTACCCCCTGGTCAAACTCTTGACGTCCCGAGTGACACTTCCCATGTCATCATTTTCAAAATGGAGGAGGCTGATTTAAATACTGGTAATTTGAAATTGCATAAAGGGAAGATTAAGAGCTATTCAGTAGGATTTAAGGTCCAAGCTTACATCACACTCAAATTTTTACTGCATGCCTTTGGTAAGTGCCGGAGTGAGAAGAGGTTTTAAAATAATTAGCGCATGCTTACTTTTACCGCATGCCTTTGGTAAGCGCAGGAGTGAAAAGAGGTTTTAAATTAATTAGCGCCCCGGCGGCAATTCAAGGAAATACGGTAGTTTGAATTATGTTTTTACCACACGGAAGTTTCCCCAGTCTCGTCACCGTGTGGATCCTTCGACCAATCAGCTTCACGATCCTCCCGTCAGCTGTTCCGCTAAACAAAACATCTGCACACAGGAGAGAGCAGTTGGTGTTTTCTAACGGCAGCCAATAGGAACCCGGCTGACCTCCGATGTTGGCGATGGACTCGGGTCCCACGATCAGGTCCTCAAATTGTCTCTGAGCGTGTCGGAGCTTCAGGTTGGCCTCCCAGCAGCCCGACATGAGCGGAGGCTCCTTCAGCCTGCGGAACACAGCAAAACTCTTTCACTTTTCCTTCAGCTTCTCGGCTCCCACCGAAGGACAGAAGGGGGCGGGGCCTCACGTGAAGACTTCAGGCTGGATGGGAGACTCCAGGATGAGGATGACGACCAGCAGAGGAAGCAACAGGAAGCCGCCCACCGACAATAAAGTCACTTGAAAAACGCGCCCACTGTATGTGCTGAAACAGGAAGTGACATCATCGGTCAGCTTGAAGGTGAGTTTCACATTTACAAATCATCTCACCTGGCAAGCCACATCTTTTAAAGTGGCCTTCCATGTTATTTAATGTTTGTCCTGCATTATTTTATGTGACCGACTACATTATTTATGTGGTCCCCCGCATTTAAAATTGGCCTGCCAAAGTATTTCAAGTGGCCTACCTTAATATTTATGTCATCCGCCATATGGCTTTACGTGGCCTGCCACACAATTTCTGTGGTCCGTCACATTATTTTATATGGCTTACTACATCATTTATATGGTTTGCCTGGTCATTTTGAGCGCCACATCATTTAAATTGGCCCGCCACATTGTTTTATGTGGCTTTCCAAGTTATTCTATGTTGGCCGTACAATATTTGACTTGGCCTGCCACCCAATTTTACATAATTTATGTGGTCCACAACATTATTTTATTTGGCCTGCCAAAACATTTGAAGTGGCCTAATACACAATTTATGCAGTCCTTAACATTCTTTCTTTTGACCTACCACATCGCATGGTTCGCTACATTATTTTTTTGTGGCCTGCTACCTCATTTATGTGCGCCAACATATCATTTTATATGCCCTACTACCTAATTTATTTGGTTTGCCATGTCATCTTGTAGCCCGCCACATTATTTAAAGTTGCTTGCCATGTCATTTAACGTGGTCCAATACATTATTTTGCGTGGCTTTCTATGTCATTCTATGTTGGTCGTACATTATTTTATGTGGCCTGCCGCATAATTTTAAATGACTTTATGTGGTCCAAAACATTATTTTATTTGGCCTGCTAAAGCATTTGATGTGGCCTAATACATCACTCATGTGGTCCACAACATTATTTATGTGGCCTGCCACATCATTTATGTTCTACGCCATATTATTTTATATGACCGACCCAATGTGACCACATATTTGATGTGGTTTGCCATATCATTTTACGTGGCCTGCAATATCATCTTGTAGCCCGCCACAGTATTTAAAGTTGCTTGCCATGTCATTTAACGTGGTCCAATACATTATTTTGCGTGGCTTTCTATGTCATTCTATGTTGGTCGTACATTATTTTATGTGGCCTGCCGCATAATTTTAAATTACTTTATGTGGTCCAAAACATAATTTTATTTGGCCTGCTAAAGCATTTGACGTGGCCAAATACATTATTTTGCGTGGCTTTCTATGTCATTCTATGTTGGTCATACATTATTTTATGTGGCCTGCCGCATAATTTTAAATTACTTTATGTGGTCCAAAACATAATTTTATTTGGCCTGCTAAAGCATTTGATGTGGCCTAATACATCACTCATGTGGTCCACAACATTATTTATGTGCCCTGCCACTGCATTTATGTTCTACGCCATATTATTTTATATGACCGACCCAGTGTGACCACATATTTTATGTGGTTTGCCATATTATTTTACGTGGCCTGCAATATCATCTTGTAGCCCGCCACATTATTTAAAGTGGTCCAATATATTTTTTACGTGGCTTTCTATGTCATTCTAAGTTGGCCGTACATTATTTTATGTGGCCTGGCGAAGCATTTGAAATGGCCTAATACATAATTTATGTGATCCACAACATCCTTTCATTTGGCCTGCTAGAGCATTTCAATTCACCTACCACATCACGTAGTCCGCTATATTACTTTTTGTGGCTTGCCACCTCATTTACGTGCGCTGCCATATTATTTTAAATGGCCTACCACATCATTTATTTGGTTTGCCGTGTCATCTTGTAGCCCGACACATTATTTAATGTGGCTTGCCATGTCATTTAACGTGGTCCAATACATTATTTTACGTGGCTTTCTATCTCATTCTAAGTTGGCCTTACATTTTTTAACTGGCCTGCCAAAGCATTTGAAGTGGCCTAATACATAATTTATGTGATCCACAACATTCTTTCATTTGGCCTGCCAGAGCATTTCATTTGGCCTACCACATCACGTGGTCCGCTATATTACTTTTTTGTGGCCTGCCACCTCATTTACTTGTGCCGCGATATTATTTTATATTGCCTACCACATAATTTATGTGGTTTGCCATGTCATCTTGTAGCCCGCCACATTATTTAAAGTGACTTGCCATGTCATTTAATGTGGTCGAATACATTATTTTACGTGGTCTTGCACATCTTTCTATTATTTCACCTGCCAAAGCATTTGAATTGGCCTAATACATAATTTATGTGGTCCACAACATTCTTTCATTTGGCCTGCCAAAGCATTTCATTTGGCCTACCACATCAGGTGGTCCGCTATATTATTTTTGTGGCCTGCCACGTCATTTATGTGGTTTGCCATGTCATCTTGTAGCCCGCCACATCATTTAATGTGGCTCGCCATGTCATTTAACGTGGTCCAATACATTTTTTTGTGTGGCTTTTTATGTCATTCTATGTTGGCCATACATTATATTTATGTACATCATTTATGTCCACCGCCGTATTATTTTACATGGCCCACCACATAATTTATATGGTTTGCCATATTATTTTATGTGGCCTGCCATGTCACTTTGTAGCCCCCCACATCAGTTAAAGTGCTTCGCTATACCATTAATCTGGAACAATACATTATTTTCTATGGCCTTCCATGTCTTCCTATGATGACCTTGCAAATATTTAAATTGGCCTATCACATACTTTTACATGGCCTAATACATCATTTATGTGGCCCACAACATTATTTCATTTGGCCTGCCAAAGCATTTGAAATGGCCTTCCACATCATTTACGTCCTCTGCCAATTTATTTTATATGGCCCACCACATAATTTACGTGGTTTGCCATTTTATTTTATGTGGCCTGCCATATAATTTTGTAACCCGCCACGTCATTTAAAGTGGCTTGCTATACCATTTATCTGGAACAATACATTATTTTAAATGGCCTTCCATGTCTTCCTACGATGGCTGTACATTATTTTATGTGGCCTACCACATACTTTTACATGGCCTAATACATAATTAATGTGTCCCACAATATTATTTCATTTTGCCTGCCAAAGCATTTGACCTGGCCCACCACATAATTTATGTGGTTTGCCATATTATTTTATGTAGCCCGCCACTTCATTTAAAGTGGCTCGCCATACCATTTATCTGGAACAATACTTTATTATATGTGGCCTTCCATGTCTTACTATGATTGCCATGCATTATTTTACGTGGCCTACCACATACTTTTACATTGCCTGATACATCATTTATCTGGCCCACAACATTATTTCGTTTGCCCTGCCAAAGCATTTGACATGGCCTACCACATCATTATGTGGCCTGCCAAATCATTTATGTGCTCTGCCATATTATTTTACATGGCCCACCACATAATTTATGTGGTTTGTCATATTATTTTATGTGGCCTGCTATATCACTTTGTAACCTGCCAAATCATATTATTTTAAGTGGCCTGCTATATCACTTTGTAACCTGCTACGTCATTTATTTGGCTCGCCATACTATTTATCTGGAACAATACATTATTATATCTGGCCTTCCATGTCTTCCTATGATGGCCGTGCAGTATTATACGCGGCCTGCCACATACTTTACATGGCCTAATGCATCATTTATGTGGCCCACATTATGTCATTTGGTCTGCCAAAGCATTTGAAGTGACTTTATGTGCTCTGCCATATTATTTATATGGCCTACCACGCCATTTACTGTATGTCAGGGGTGTCAAACTCAAATACAGAGCGGGCCAAAATTTAAAACTGAACGAATCCGCGGGCCGAGGTTGAACAAATTAATCCTTTAATAGGGACCCAAACAAATTTTGCATTGAATATTGACCAAGCCAGGCTTATAACTTTATAGTGACATGCAAAATCGAGTTTAAAAGAATAATTATTAATAACTATCAATGGCATATCAAATAAAATAAAAATACAAATTGAATGCCTCTTTTCGGCGGCGGGTTTGAGTTGGGGCGGGGTTTGGTGGTAGCGGGGGTGTATATTGTAGCGTCCCGGAAGAGTTAGTGATGCAAGGGGTTCTGGGTATTTGTTCGGTTGTGTTTATGTTGTGTTACGGTGCGGATGTTCTCCCGAAATGTGTTTGTCATTCTTGTTTGCTGTGGGTTCACATTGTGGCGCATATTTGTAACAGTGTTAAAGTTGTTTATACGGCCACCCTCAGTGTGTCCTGTATGGCTGTTGACCAAGTATGCATTGCATACACGTGTGTGTGTATGAGCCGCATATATTATGTGAGTGGGCCGCCACGCTGTTTGTATGGAGGAAAAGTGGATGTGGCGACATGTAGAGAACGCCAAAGGCAGTGCTTTTTCGGCCCGCCCCCAATATTATTGTCCAGGTAGAAATCAAGAGAAATTCGGGAGGGGCACTTAAATTGGGGAGTCTCCCGGGAAAATCGGGCCAGCTCTAATGTTAATTTGATATTGCCTCAAGGGCCAAATGAAATTACACGGCGGGCCAACTTTGGCCCGCGGGCCACAGTTTAACACCCATGCTGTATGTGGTCCACCACCTTATTTTATTTGGCCTACTACTTCATTAACGTGGTCATGTGGCCATCAAGAAAAACGAGTTTGACAGCCTGCTTTATTTAGAGTATATTGTGTATGGAGGAAGAAGTGCACAAAAGTAGACTGAGGGTGTGGCGATGTTACGTTTAAATGTTGCTGTTAGCTCCAGGAAGTAAACAAACAATCACATTCCTTCTTCAATTACGGCTTTTCAAAACAAAAGCCATCAAGGCATTTCACAAGAACACCTCCATTTTTTTTTGTATTGGGCAACATGGAGCTTTAGCTAACATGCTAACGTCATCTTCGCTTTAATGCGGGGCTCAAAGTGATTATTTGGTGTTTTAAACGTCTTATCAAGTGTTGTTGTCCCCCCACACATCCTGGATGCTATCACTCAGGTCCAATCGAGTCAGCGATTCCGGTTCGGTATCTTACCCCGAGCCCTTGTGTACGTGCTCCGGGAGTTCGTCGGTGATAATCTGGGCTCGCTGCTGCCGGCGGAACCGCAGCCCTGCCGTCTCATTCATGCTGGCCCGGGCGGAGCCTTAATGGTCCCAGTTCGGCAAAAGGCTCGTTTGTTGTGGTTTAGAGACGACGGAACACGGAAACCTTTGCCCTACTGAGCAGCATCCGGTGGGACTTCAAAATAAAACATGTCGAGAACAGCTAGGAGCGAGATTAAAACGACTGAAATAAAAGAGTCGCTAAAAAAGGGAGATAAAAAAAATGATCTGTAGAAAAATGCGTTTTGACAAAATTATACCCAAAAGACGCAAATTTCGTCCAGTCATCTAAAAAAATACTGCAAAATACACGAAAAAAAAATAATTTTCATAAGACAATTATTTTTTAAAGGACGTCCTCGGAGTATAGAATGGTCAATCAATCATCCATTCCATCCATTTTCTACCGCTTATTCCCTTTTGGGGTCGCGGGGGGCGCTGGCGCCTATCTCAGCTACAATCGGGCGGAAGGCGGGGTACACCCTAGACAAGTCGCCATCTCATCACGGGGTCAACACAGATAGACAAACAACATTCACACTCACATTCACACACTAGGGCCAATTTAGTGTTGCCAATCAACCTATCCCCAGGTGCATGTCTTTGGAAGTGGGAGGAAGCCGGAGGGAACCCACGCATTCACGGGGAGAACATGCAAACTCCACACAGAAAGATCCCGAGCCTGGGATTGAACCCAGGACTGCAGGACCTTTGTATTGTGAGGCAGACGCACTAACCCTCAATCAATCAATCAATGTTTGTTTATATAGCCCTAAAGGCCTACTGAAATGAGATTTTCTTATTTAAACGGGGATAGCAGGTCTATTCTATGTGTCATACTTGATCATTTCGCGATATTGCCATATTTTTGCTGAAAGGATTTAGTAGAAAACCTCCACGATAAAGCTTGCGACTTTTGGTCGCTAATAAAAAAGCCTTGCCTGTACCGGAAGTAGCCGACTATGTGTGCGTGACGTCACTGGTTGTAGAGCTCCTCACATCCTCACATTGTTTACAATCATGGCCACCAGCAGCTAGAGTGATTCGGACAGAGAAAGCGACAATTTCCCCATTAATTTGAGCGAGGATGAAAGATTCGTGGATGAGGATAGTGAGAGTGAAGGACTAGAAGAAAAAAAAAAGACGAGGGCAGTGGGAGCGATTCAGATGTTGTTAGACACATTTACTAGGATAATTCTGGAAAATCCCTTGTCTGCTTTTTGTGTTACTAGTGTTTTAGTGAGATTATATAGTCATACCTGAAAGTCGGAGTGGTGTGGTGACCGCCAGTGTCTCTGAGGGAAGCCATGGAGGAGCCAAGAAAGTCACAGCTTCCTCTTTGACAGCTGCAGGAGGAACGACACAAGGTCTGCTCATGTTTACGGTAATAGACGACTAATTACCAAAATTTTCTCACCGAAACCTGCCGGTTGACGTGTGGTAGAGAAGCAAATTCGCTTGACCGCTCAGTTCCATATTAAAGTTTCACAGTGTATTGCAGCCAGCTGCAATACACTGCTTTCCACCAACATCTTTCTTCTTTGTAGTCTCCATTATTAATTGAACAAATAGCAAAAGATTCAGCAACACAGATGTCCAGAATACCGTGTAATTATGTGATAAAAACAGACTTCTTTTAGCCGTGATCGGTGCTGGGAGAACATGTCCGCTACCACCGCTGACGTCACGCGCACGCGTCATCATTCCGCGACGTTTTCAACAGGATACCTTGCGGGAAATTTAAAATTGCAATTTAGTAAACAAAACTGTCCGTATTGGCATGTGTTGCAATGTTAAGATTTTGTCATTGATATATAAACTATCAGACTGCGTGGTCGGTAGTAGTGGGTTTCAGTACGCCTTTAAATCATAAGTGTCACAAAGGGCTGCACAAGCCACAACGACATCCGCGGTACAGAGCCCACATAAGGGCAAGGAAAAACTCACCCCAGTGGGACGTCGATGTGAATGATCATGATCAATGGTCATTGATCATGATCAAGTTCTTGTTCAGGAGATAAAACTAAGATTAAAAAGTCATGTTAATGGGATAAAGTATTACATGTGTAGTTAGTCGGGCATAATTATGACCTTTATCTCAGAATTATGACTTTTATCTCAGAATTATGACTTTGTATTTCACAATTTTGATTGTCTTATCTCACAATTTCGATGTTCGCATAATTGGAAAATTAGTTATGACTTTTGATCTCAAATTCAGTCTTTCTAATCCCATAATTTCGACATTGTACCCCATAATTATGACTTATTATTGGGGGTATTACTTTTCTTTAGTGGTGGAAACGGGCTTCCATATCTAATATTACCATTAATCGATTTATGTGGACCCCGACTTAAACAAGTTGAAAAACTTATTTGGGTGTTACCATTTAGTGGTCAATTGTACGGATTATGTTCTGTACTGTGCAATCTACTAATAAAAGTTTCAATCAATCATCTGTTCCCATGGTAGCACGATTATAAAACATAAACTGGGTTGACGAGATCCCATGTGATTGGATTGTTATTGGATTAGGGAAAAACAATAATTTATGACGTCTATGAAACCAAACACAGGCACGCCTATTATTGCGTTTGCTGACAAAGGACCTGGTGAAAAGCCAAGCTCCACCCACTTTCGTGTGACGTCAACCCACACAAAACACCAATAAACAAGTGTAAATATTCTTGTGTGCGTCACCGTTGAGTGCATGTTCCCACTTTTGGCCCCTAGAGGGCGACAGATGACCACATGAAGATTATTGTTCAATTTTCTAATCAAGTCTAATTTGTCAAATAAAAAACAAAATAATCCATACATTAAAGGCCTACTGAAATGAGATTTTCCTATTTAAACGGGGATAGCAGGTCCATTCTATGTGTCATACTTGATAATTTCACGATATTGCCATATTTTTGCTGAAAGGATTTAGTAGAGAACATCAACTATAAAGCTCGCGACTTTTGGTCGCTAATAAAAAAGGCTTGCCTTTACCGGAAGTATGTGCACGTGACGTCACCTGTGAGAGGGCTCCTCACATCCTCACATTGTTTATAATGTGAGCCACCAGCAGTAAGAGCAATTTGGACCGAGAAAGCGACAATTTCCCCATTAATTTGAGCCAGGATGAAAGATTTGTGGATGAGGATACTGATAGTGAAGAACTAGAAGAAAAAAAAAAAAGATAAAATAAAATAAAAAGCGACAGCTCCGGGCGGCGGCATGTGAGCGTTTCAGATTTAATTAGACACATTTACTAGGATAATTCTGGAAGATCCCTTATCTGGTTATTGTGTTAATAGTGTTTTAGTGAGATTGTAAAGACATACCTCAAAGTCGGATGGCTGCGGTGAACACGCCAGTGTCTCAGAGAGAAGCCGAGGAGCCAAGCTCACAGCTGCCTTTTTTGACAGCTACTGCAGGAGGACGCATAATCCACGGATGTCTCCGGTAAAACATATATCACAATTTTCCCATCCAAAAACATGCTGGTTGACGTAGAGCAGGGGTCAGCAACCTTTTTGAAACCAAGAGCTACTTCTTGGGTACTGATTAATGCGAAGGGCTACCAGTTTGATACACACTTTAAAAAATTGCCAGAAATAGCCAATTTGCTCAATTTTAGAATTTTGATGACATGTTTTAAATAGGTTAACATCCAATCTGCACTTTGTTAGAATATATAACAAATTGGACCAAAACTATATTTCTAACAGACAAATCATTATTTCTTCTAGATTTTCCAGAACAAAAATTTTAAAAGAAATTCAAAAGACTTTGAAATAAGATTTAAATTTGATTCTAAAGATTTTCTAGATTTTCCAGAATTTTTTTTTTTTTAATTTAATCATAAAAAGTTTGAAGAAATATTCCACAAATATTCTTCGTCGAAAAAACAGAAGCTAAAATGAAGAATTATATTAAAATGTATTTATTATTCTTTACAATAAAAAAATACATTTACTTGAACATTGATTTAAATTGTCAGGAAAGAAGAGGAAGGAATTTATAAGGTAAAATGGTATATGTGTTTAAAAATCCTAAAATCATTTTTAAGGTTGTATATTCTTTAAAATTGTCTTTCTGAAAGTAATAAAAGGCAAAATAAAAAAATTAATGAATTTACTTAAACAAGGGAAGACCAAGTCTTTAAAATATTTTCTTGGATTTTCAAATTCTATTTGAGTTTTGTCTCTCTTAGAATTAAAAATGTCGAGCAAAGCGAGACCAGCTTGCTAGTAAATAAATACAATTTATAAAATTCAAAAAATAGAGGCAGCTCGCTGGTAAGTGCTGCTATTTGAGCTATTTTTAGAACAGACCAGCGGGCGACTCATCTGGTCCTTACGGGCTACCTGGTGCCCGCGGGCACCGTGTTGGTGACTCCTGACGTAGAGAAACATGTTCCCTTGACCGTTCTGTGTTAAAGCTTCAAAACAAACAAAGAAACACCGGCTGTGTCTCGGTGCTAAAGACAGCTGCAATACACCGCTTTCCACCAACAGCATTCTTCTTTATAGTTTCCATTATTAAATGAACAAATTGCAAAAGATTCAGCAACACAGACGTCCAAATTACTGTGTAATTATGCGATGGAAAGAAACAACTTTCAGCCGTAAGTGGTGCTGAGCTAATACGTCCCCTCCAACCAATAACGTCACAAACGCACGTCATCATGTGTGTCATCATTCCGCGACGTTTGCAACAAGAAACTCCGCGGGAAATTTAAAATTGTAATTTAGTAAACTAAATCGGCTGTATTGGCATGTGTTGCAATGTTAAGATTTCAACCAGGTCTCTCCATTTGGGTCTATAGTGGGCAAAGAGTTGAGCTTGTGCCAGAGTCACGTTAAAGGCCTACTGAAATTAGATTTTCTTATTTAAACGGGGATAGCAGGTCCATTCTATGTGTCATACTTGATCATTTCGTGATATTGCCATATTTTTGCTGAAAGGATTTAGTAGAGAACATCCACGATAAAGTTCGCAACTGGAGAAAAGTCCTGCCTCTACCGGAAGTCGCGGACGATGACGTCACATGTTGAGGGCTCCTCATATATTCACATCGATTTTAATGGGAGCCTCCAACAAAAACAGCTACTCAGACCGAGAAAACGACAATATCCCCATTAATTAGAGCGAGGAAGAAAGATTCGTGTTTGAGGATATTGATAGCAACGGACTAGAAAAAAACAAAAAACAAAACGCGATTGCAATCGCGTTGCATTGAGACGGATTCATATGTTTTTAGAGACATTTACTAGGATAATTCCGGGAAATCCCTTATCTTTCTATTGTGTTGCTAGTGTTTTAGTGAGTTTAACAGTACTTGATAGTCGGAAGTGTACGTCCACGCCCGGGTGTTGACGCGCAGTGTCTCGGGGAAGTCGACGGCAGCTGTATGGACTGCACAACCTCAGCTGATATCCGGTAAGAGGCGACTTTTTAACCACAATTTTCTCACCGAAACCTGCCGATTGACATGTAGTCGGGATCCATGACCGCTGTGATCCATAGTAAAGTTTCACCTCCGTGAATTTTAAACAAGGAATCACCGTGTGTTTGTGTGGCTAAAAGCTACAGCGTCCCAACTCCGTATTTCTACTTTGACTTCTCCAATATTAATTGAACAAATTGCAAAAGATACAGCAACACAGATCTCCAAAATACTGTGTAATTATGCCGTTAAAGCAGACGACTTTTAGCTGTGTGTGTACGCAGCGCTTATATTCATAACAGCCCGTGACGTCACGCGTACACGTCATCATTACGCAACGTTTTCAAGAAAAAAGTCCCGGGAAATTTAAAATTGTAATTTAGTAAACTAAAAAGGCCGTAATGTTAATATTTCATCATTGATATATAAACTATCAGACAGCGTGGTCGGTAGTAGTGGGTTTCAGTAGGCCTTTAAAAATAACTCATATTTGATGATTTCCAAACATTACTTTCTTGCAATTTCCATTTGAATAATTTACACTTTCCAAAAATACTTTTGTCTTTATTGCGCAGCTGCTCTTGCTGTTACAATAATAAAAAACAAACTTTTTAAAATATTACAGACAAGACAAAAGTAAACAAATTGACAATATAAAACACTTTTTTTCAGTACAATCAATAAATAAACATTTACAAATAATTATTGACAGGGGTCCAGTTAATAACGACGCTAACGTAAACATTCTCTCGATTAGCATTTAGCTGCTAAAGGCTAAAGCGCTCGTGTGCAAATGTTGCCGCGCGGTGCGGGGGGTTGCCATGGCAACGGAGGATACCCGCGACCCCCTCAGGACCGCTCGTCCGCTCTGCTCCCGCCGTGTCGCCGCGGCGACGAGGCCTCCTCGTGCGACTGTTTGGAGGAGCTGGACAAGTCCATGGCCACCTCCTCCTCCGTCTCCTCCTCCTCGGGGAACTCCTCTCCCCCGACGCGAACATGCTCCGCCTCCCGGGCCTCGGGCGCCTCGCAGAATGAGTCGGAGCGCTTCGAGTCCGAATCGGCAGGACTGGACGCGGGACATTTTTTGGACATTTCCAGAGACTTCTTGTGCATACCTGAGAGCACAAACAGACACGCTCGTTGGTTTTCATGGTTGCTATGATACGCCGTGATGCTGCGCTGTGGATTTCCAGGTGCGTGCGTGCGTGCGTGCGTGCGTGGCACTGACGTGCATGCGGCTCACCGAGCAGCCAGGGCGCGCAGGATCCCATCATTCCGTTCTTGGCCGAGTTGAGGATGGACTCCGGAAGCGGGATGGAGTGACGCACCATGGCGCCGTACAGGCCGTACTCGGCCATGACGCTGCTGCGACCCCAGCACTTCTCGCGTTTACGCCACTTTGCGCGCCGGTTTTGGAACCACACCTACACACACACACACACACACACACACACACACACACAAACACACACACGCACAAGTGTTACAATCCTCACACTTCATAACAGGGGCGTCCAAACTTAGTACACTAAAAATGAAAGCAGGCGAGGGCCATTTAAAAACAATGTATTATCAAAACCATTAGGAATGCCTTCTATTTTGGCGACTGTTAAAGGTCCCAGGGACCCAAAGTGTATGTATGTATGTATGTATATATATATATATATATATATATATATATATATATATATATATATATATATATATATATATATATATATACATACATACATACATACATACATACACATGTGTATATATATATATATATATATACATACATACATACATACATACACATGTGTATATATATATATATATATATATATATATATATATATGCATACATACATACACACACATGTATATATATATATATATATACATACATACATACATACACACACACACACACATGTGTATATATGTGTATATATATATATATATATATATATATATATATATATATATATATATATATATATATATATATATATATATATATATATATATCCATCCATCCATTTTCTACCGCTTATTCCCCTTTTGGGTCGCGGGGGTGGGGGGGCGCTGGCGCCTATCTCAGCTACAATCGGGTGGAAGGCGGGGTACACCCTGGACAAGTCGCCACCTCATCGCAGGGCCAACACAGATAGACAGACAACATTCACACTCACATTCACACACTAGGGCCAATTTAGTGTTGCCAATCAACCAAATATATATATATATATATATATATACACTTAAATATCAAATTCTGATCCATCCATGGTTATACATTTATGTTTTTTATGTTTCATACCCATACTTCTTTTTAAGTCAAAAACAAAAAATAAGCAAAGTACCCTAAGTGAAGTGAAATTTATTTACATAGCGCTTTTTCTCTAGTGACTCAAAGCACTTTACATAGTGAAACCCAAAATCTAAGTTACATATAAACCAGTGTGGGTGGCACTGGGAGCAGGTGGGTTAAGTGTCTTGCTCAAGGACACAACAGCAGTGACTAGGATGGCAGAGGCGGCGATCGAACCTGCAACCCTCAAGTTGCTGGCATGGCCGCTCTACCAACTGAGCTATACCGCCCTTAAGATGGTGGTTCTCAACCTTTTTTCAGTGATGTACCCCCTGTGATCTTTTTTTTTTTTAATTCAACTACCCCCTAATCAGAGCAAAGCCTTTTTGGTTGAAAAAAAAAAAAGAGATAAAGAAGTAAAATACAGCACTATGTCATCAGTTTCTGATTTATTAAATTGTATAACAGTGCAAAAATATTGCTCTTTTTAGTGGTCTTTCTTGAACTATTTGGGAAAAAAGATGTAAAAATAACTAAAAACTTGTTGAAAAATAAACAAGTGATTCAATTATCAATAAAGATTTCTACACATAAAAGTAATCATCAACTTAAAGTGCCCTCTTTGGGGATTGTAATAGAAATCCATTTGGATTCATGTACTTCATTCTAAACAATTCTTCACAAAAAAAGAAATCTTTAACATCAATATTTATCGAACATGTCCACAAAATATCCAGCTGTCAACACGGAATATTGCATTGTTGCGTTTGTTTTCACAGTTTATGAACTTACATTCATATTTTGTTGAAGTATTATACAATAAATATATTTATAAAGGCTATTTGAATTGTTGCTATTTTAGAATATTTAAAAAAATCTCACGTACCCTTTGGCATACCTTCAAGTACCCCCAGGGGTACGCGTACCCCCATTTGAGAACCACTGCCCTAAGACATGTTTCAAAATGTAATATTTGATGTTAAGTAATTGAAACCTTAAATAGGTGAATCATTTATGACAACTTAGCTTTTCATTCATTGACAGTGACAGTTTAAAAAATAAAATAAAATCACACAAAAGGTCTCAGGGACCAAAAAAGGCCCCATTCATAAAAGTGTTAAAGAAGTCATGTATTAATATTTGTTGTCTGTAGATCAACTTTAGATATATCCGTTGCCATAAAGTTTTTATTTTTTTATGTATCATTATGCCCTTTTTTTCAAAGAAAACCCTTTTTTGGTTGCAAAAATATAAAAAAATACGCAATCCTTTACACTAAACGTTTTTCAGAATTTAATATTTAATGCGAAGTAATTGGAGCGTGAAATAGGTAATTAATTTTATAACATTTGATAAAAAATTTTTTACAATGACAGTTAAACAAATCATAAAGATCTCCAGGACCTAAAAGGGTCCCAGTCATAAAAGTGTTGAAAATAAGTCATACTGGATATCAATATGTTTTTACTTTTAACACATAAATAAATTTAAAAAATAAAAAAAATAATAACAAAATAATTCATAACAACTTAGCTTTTCATTCATTATGACTTTTGAACAGTGACAGTTAAAAAAATAATAAAAATCACACAAAAAGTCTCGGAGACCAAAAAGGTCCCCATTCGTAAAAGTGTTAAATAAGTCATATATTAATATTTGTTAACACTTAAATATCAGTAGATCAATTTCAGATCTATCCGTTGCCATAAAGTTTTAAAAC
Organism: Nerophis ophidion; assembly: GCF_033978795.1. Lineage (NCBI taxonomy): Eukaryota > Metazoa > Chordata > Actinopteri > Syngnathiformes > Syngnathidae > Nerophis > Nerophis ophidion. The sequence continues at coordinate 61,476,698 of NC_084619.1, read as the reverse complement.
ATATATTATTATGCCATTTTGTCAAAGAAAACCCTGTTTTTTTGTGGCAAAAATATAAAAAGTATGCAATCTTTCACCCTAAGCTTTTTTCAAAGTGGAATATTTCATGTGAAGTAACGGGAGCGTTAAATAAGTTAGTTATTTTATAACATTGTAATTGAATCAATTTTTTTTTTTTTTACAATGACAGTTAAAAATATCTCCAGGACCTAAAAGGGTCCCAGTTATTAAAGTGTTGAAAATAAATCATACTGGATGTTAGAGTGTTATTACTTTAAATTGGTTCTAGTGTGTGAATGTGAGTGTGAATGTTGTCTGTCTATCTGTGTTGGCCCTGCGATGAGGTGGCGACTTGTCCAGGGTGTACCCTGCCTTCCGCCCGATTGCGGCTGAGATAGGCGCCAGCGCCCCCCGTGACTCCGAAAGGGAATAAGCGGTAGAAAATGGATGGATGGATTACTTTCAATACCTAAATATCTATGGATCAACTTTAGATATCTATTTTGCCAAAATTGTTTTTTTTTAAAAAATCTTTTATGACCTTTTTTCCAAAGACAACACCCATGTTTTAAGTAAAAAAAAATGTGCAAAGTTTTACCCAAAACATTTAAAAAATATATAATATTTAATGTGAGGTCATTGGAGTCTCAAATAGGTCAATAATTCATAACATTGTTTTGTTTTGTTTTTAAACAAAAGTTCAGACTCAAGGTTTCTGGCCCACTCAATAAACTGTTAAAAATAGGTCATACTGTTTTTTTTTTTTTTTGTTGTAATTTTCAACACGTAAATTATTTATAGATCAACTTCAGATATATCCGTTGCCATATTTTTTTCTTCTTTTTTTATGGCAAACAAAATATGCAATAATTTCCCCGAACATTTTTCAAAATGTAATATTTATTGTGAAGTAATTGGAGCCTAAAACAAGCAAATCATTTTATAACAACATTGCTTTTGAGTCATTATTATTTTTGAACAATGACAGTTAAAAAAAAATCATAAAGGTCTCAAAGACCCAAAAGGGTCCCAGTCATTAAAGTGTTATAAATAAGTCATACTGGATATTAATGTGTTTTTACTTTCAACACCTAAATATCTATATGGACCAACCTCAGATATATTCATTGCCATAAAGTTTTTAATTTTTTATTTTTATGTTTTATGCCCTTTTCCCAAAGAAAAAAAACATTTTATTATTCTGAAACAAAAATGTGCAAAATTTTACCCCAACATTATTTCCAAATGGAATATTTTATGTGAGGTAATTGGTCTTATAGGTCACTACTTCATTACAATGTTGCTTTTTAACAACGTTGCTTTTTTTGAATGATAGTTTAAAAAATATATATAAATCAGACTAAAAGTTTCGAGGACCAAAAAGTGCCCATTTAAACCGTTTAAAATAGGTCATGCTGTAAAAAATGTGTAAGTCAACGTCAGATATATCCATTGCCGTTAATTTTTTTTCAGACGTTTTTTATATATTGTACTGTTTTTCAAAGAAAACCTAAAGTTGTTTATTTTTGCTGGCAAACAAAACATAGCATATGCAATTTTTCCCCCCCAAACATTTTACAAAATGTAATATTTAGTGTGGAGTAATTGCAGCAAGCAAATCATTTTATAACAACATTGCACTTGATTTATTTTTTTTAACAATGCAGTTAAAAAAACAGACTAAAGGTCTTGGGACCTAAATAATAAAAGTGTTAAAAATATGTCATACATTTTATTCATAACATGACAGTTAAAAACATCATAAAGGTCTCAAGGACCCAAAAGGGTCCCTGTCTGTTAAAAATAGGTTATATAGTATATTGACATATTTTTTTAAACTTTTAACATGTATATATTTATAGCTGATATATAGGCACTAGCGCACCCCGCGACCCCAAAGGGAATAAGCGGTAGAAAATGGATGGATGGATATTTATAGATCCTCTTCAGATATATCCTTGCCATTAAGTTGTTTTTTTTGTTGTTGTTTTTTATTGTACCCTTTTTCCCCCCAAAGAAAACACTTTTTTTAAATGGCAAATACAAAATATGCAATATTTCCCCGAAACATTTTTCAAAATGGAATATTTAATGTGAAGTAATTGGAGCCTAAAATGGGTAAATGATTCATAACATTGGTTTTGATTTAGTATTATTTTTTAAACAATACAGTTAAAAAACAGACTAAGTTTTGTATTATTTTTTGAACAATGAGAGATAATGAGGAAAAAACCGCCTGCATGGCAGTTTTTGGTTATTTTGTGGTTATATTTCACCTGTTAACTCTTTTATCCCAAATTTAAGTTTTTTGTTTTTTTGTTTTTTTTAGTAGTTATTCTATAAATGGGCAGTTTATAAATAAGCCTGGTTCCGCAAATGGCCCCCTGGGCCGGACTTTGGACACCCCTGCTTTACAAAGACACTCACGGGGCAGCCCCTCTAATTCTGCCTAGCAACAAGCGGGGAAAGCTGACGCAGCGATGACGTCACACGGGTCACACCTGTATGCGGTCCTCGGGCAGCTCGGTCTTGACGGCCAGCATCTCACGCGCGTACACGTCCGGGTAGTGGGCTTCGTGGAAGGCCTTCTCCAGCTCCTCCAGCTGGTGGGACGTAAACACCGTCCTGCAGGGTCACAACATTAGGGACACCTCGATAGGCTGGCTTTTAGAAATCGATTAAATAAAAAAAAATCGGTTTAAACTTTTTTTAAATTTTTTAAATACATTTAAGGTCACAACCCCGTGACCCCAAGAGGGAGAAGCGATAGAAAATTAATGGATGGATATTAGGGGTGTGGGAAAAAATCGATTCGAATACGAATCGAATCGCACACGTTGTGCGATTCAGAATCGATTCTCTTTTTTTTTTAAAAATCGATTTTATTTTTATTCAATTTTATTATTATCATTATTTTATTTTTTTTTAATTAATCCAACAAACCACTACACAGCAATACCATAATAATGCAATCCAATTCCAAAACCAAACCCGACCCAGCAACACTCAGAACTGCAATAAACAGAGCAATTGAGAGGAGACACAAACACGACACAGAACAAACCAAAAGTAGTGAAACAAAAATGAATATTATCAACAACAGTATCAATATTAGTTATACTTTCAGCATAGCAGTGATTAAAAATCCCTCATATACATTATCATTAGAAATTGATAAAACAATTAAAAAAAAAGAACAATAGGCTTACACTTGCATCGCATCTCAAAAGCTTGACAACACACTGTGTCCAATGTTTTCACAAAGATAAAATAAGTAATATTTTTGGTTCGTTTAATAGTTAAAACCAATTTACATTATTGCAATCAGTTGATGAAACATTGTCCTTAATAATTATAAAAGCTTTTTTTTTTAAATCTACTACTCTGCCATAGCATGTCAGCAGACTGGGGTAGATCCTGCTGAAATCCTATGTATTGAATGAATACAGAATCGTTTTGAATCGGAAAAATATCGTTTTTGAATCGAGAATCGCGTTGAATCGAAAAAAAAAAAGAAAAGAATCGATATATAATCGAATCGCGACCCCAAGAATCGATATTGAATCGAATCGTGGGACACCCAAAGATTGGCAGCCCTATTGGATATATTTTTTGGTTTTGAAAAAATAGTTGCCAGAATCGGTTTTAAATCAATTCTGAGTCGAATCGTGACGTCAGGAATCTGACGGAAGGGATTGGTGCCCAAAGATTCCCACAGGTGGTCCTCACCTGTGTCGGCGCTTCTTCCTCTTCTGAGAACTTCCACAAGTTTTGGACTCGTTGTGGTCGGACAGGACCTCCTCATCTGCGGCATAAATCAAAGATTTTTTTTCAGTGATGACGTCATGACGTGTCCGGCAAAAAGACGAAAACAAAACAATATTGACATAGAAATAAAAAAAACATTGAGAGAAATAGAAAGCGGGTCGGGACCGGGTTAAAGGCCGGGTTGGGGGTCGTACCCGAGAAGGCGTCCCTCTGGGCCTCCAGGCTGTGCAGGTAGTGGCTGTCGGGCCGGGCCTGGAGGAGGGGCAGGTGTCCGGGCAGGAAGCACGGCGCCCCGGGGGGCTGCTGGGCCGCCAGACTGCACAGGAAGCCCAGACCCAGCGGAAGCGAGCCGCCCGGGAACGAGAAGCCGCCCCCGAGGACTCCTCCCCCGCCGGCGCCCTGAGGCTCGACGGCCGCCCCCGAGCCGGATCCGGGCGGCCCGCCGGGCTGCTGGCGCGCCGCCTGCAAGTCCGACTCCAGACCCAGCAAGTCCGTGATGGCGAACCCTTTGGACCGGAACCCGGGACCGTGGAGTCTGGACTTGTCACTCCCGAAGGCGGAAGACAACAACTTGACTTTCGAAGTCTCCTCGTTGACGTCCTCGCGAACCGCCATGATGATAAATAATGATGATGAGGAGGAGGGATGCAGAAGACGTGGACCGGGACCCACCGGGTCAACGGGCCACCTTTATGGGCCTCCGGTCCCCGAGGATCAGGACCACGACCAATGAGAAGCGAGCTTTCACTGAAGGGGCGGGGCCTGACGTGTCGTGTCAATCTGTGAGGATTAATTGCACCAATTTGAATGTTTTCAATCCGATCAGGATTTTCTCTGAAGAAGACTTTTTAATTTGTGCTCTTTCTCTTCCACCGAGCACAACAATCGTGATAATAATATCACAAAGAATACATGTCAGATTTGTCAACACCAATAATATTATTTCATCAGCAGTTGTTAGCATAACACCATGCATTGCGTGCATGATCATAATAATAATAATAATAATAATATTGGAAGTCCATTTAATACCAGGGGTGTCGACCTGCTGTTCAATCATCAGCTTGTAACAGCGGATAATATATTTCGATTATTATATCTTTTTTTACGTACACACTAAGAAAAAAAATAGCTTTTACAGTTAAAAAAAAGTCATCAGATCTTACTGTATTTTATAAAGTGTTTTTTTTTGCAACATAGTACAGTAAAAGGAAAACAGTACTACTGTTTTTCATGGGAAAAGTCTGGCATCTAAATCAACCTGTGCTTTGTTCATCCATCCATAATGGATGGATGAACAAATTTAGCTGCCGGATTTTTTCCCCATAAAAAACAGTAATACTGTTTTCCTTTTACTGTACTATGATGCAAAACACACTTCATAATTTACAGTAAAATCTGGTGACTTTTTTACTGTACAAGCTACATTTTTTCTTACAGTGTGGCATCTAAATCCACCTGTGCTTTGTTCAATTTACAGTATCATGCTGTAAAAACACTGTAAAGTTTACCGTAAAATCTACTGTAATTTTTAGTGTACACTTTGATGGATAAGTTGATTTGAAAGCTCAAGTCCAACAATTGTTTGGAAAGTATGTTTTGTATCAATTTGCCCATATGCTTTATATATATATTATTATATCTTTTTTACGTGCACTGCAAGAAAAACAGTAAAAAAGAAAATTCACTAGATCTTACTGTATTTTATAAAAAAAAAATTTTGCAACATATTACAGTAAAAGGAAAACAGTATTACTGTTTTTAGGAGGAAAAAAATCTGGCCTCTAAATCAACCTGTGCTTCGTTCAATTTACAGTAATATGCTGTAAAAACACTGTAAATTATACCGTAAAATCTACTGAACACTATAATGGGAAAGTTGATTTGAAATTTTTAGTCCTACAATTGTTTGGAAAGTATGTTTTAAATCAATTTGCCCATATGCTTTCGATTATTGTATCTTTTTTACATACGCTGTAAGAAAAAAAAAAGCTTTTATGGTAAAAAAAAAGTCGACAAATTCTACTGTAAATTATAAAGTGTTTTTTTGCATCTTAAAAAGGAAAAAGAAAAACAGTACTGCTGTTTTTTTATGGGGGAAAAAAATCTGGCAGCTCAGTCAACCTGTGTTTCGTTCAATTTACATTCATTTGCTGTAAGAACACTGTAAAGTTTACCGTAAAATCTACTATAATTTCTAGTGTACACTTTGATGGATAAGTTGATTCGAAATCTTAAGTGAAACAATTGCTTGGAAAGTATGTTTTATATCAATTTTCCCATATGATTTTGATTATTATATCTTTTTTACGTGCACTGCAAGAAAAAAGTTTGCTTTTACAGTAAAAAAAAAAAGTCACCGGATTTAAGTAAGTTGTAAAGTGTTTTTTTTGCAACATGGTACAGTAAAAGGAAAACAGTACAACTGTTTTTATGGGAAAAATCTGGCAGCTAAATCAACCTGTGCTTTGTTCAATTTACAGTAATATGCTGTAAAAACACTGTAAATTTTACCGTAAAATGTACTGTAATTTTTAGTGTACACTTTGATGGGAAAGTTGATTTGAAATCTTAAGTCAAACAACTGTTTGGAAAGTATGTTTTATATCAGATTGCCCATATGCTTTCAATTATTATATCTTTTTTACGTGCACTGCAAGAAAAAAAATTGCTTTTACAGTAAAAAAAAAAAAAGTTGACAGATTTTACTGTAAATTATAAAGTGGGTTTTTTTGCATCATAAAAAGGAAAAAGAAAAAAGTACTACTGTTTTTTTAATGGGAAAAAAATCTGGCAGCTCAGTCAACCCATGTTTTGTTCAATTTACATTAGTTTGAAGTAAAAACACTGTAAATTTTAACATAAAATATATTGTCATTTTTAGTCTACACTTTGATGGATAAATTGCTTTGAAATCTTAAGCCAAACAGATTTTTAACTATTTTTATTTTGACAAAACAATTGTTTGGAAAATATGTTTTATATCAATTTGCCCATATGCTTTTGATTATTATATCTTTTTTACGTACACTGTAAGAAAAAATGTAGCTTTTACGGTAAAAAAAAGTCACCAGATTTTACTGTAAATTATAAAGTGTTTCTTTTTTGCATCATAGTACAGTAAAAGGGAAACAATATTACTGTTTTTTTATGGGGAAAAATCGGGCAGCTAAATCAACCTGTGCTTCGTTCAATTTAGTAATTAGTGATACGTTGTAAAAACACTGTAAATTTTACCGTAGATTCAATTGTCATTTTAGTGTACACTTTGATGGATGCGTTGCTTTGAAATCTAAAGTATAACAGATTTTTAACTATTTTTCTTTTGACTAAACATTTTTTGGGAAAGTGTGTTTAATATTAATTTGCAAATATTATTTCAATTATAATATGTTTTTTACGTACACTGTAAGAAGAAATGTAGCTTTTACAGTAAAAAAAAGTCACCAGATTTTATTGTAAATTATAAAGTGTGTTTTTTTGCATCGTAGTACAGTAAAAGGGAAACAGTATTACTGTTTTTTTGTGGGAAAAAATCTGGCAGCTCAGTCAACCTGTGCTTCGTTCAATTTACAGTAATATGCTTTAAAAACACTGAACATTTTACCTTAAAATCTACTGTAATTTTTAGTGTACACTTTGATGGATAAGTTGCTTTGAAATCTTAAGTCAAGCAGATATTTAACTATTTTTATTTTGACAAAACAATTGTTTGGAAATGTTTACGTACCATATTTTGTAATTTTATATCATATTTCAGTAAGAAAGGCATGCATTTTCATGCAGTACATTAATGTATTTCAGTCAAAATGGAAAAAGCGGATGTATTATCAAAAGATACCATACTTTTATACATTCATTTTATTAGCACAATGTATTTTAGAAATAACTTATCTCATTATAAACAAATTGTATTAAAGAACACAAAAAACAATAGTAATTACAATAGCAATGAATTAAAAATAGTCCAAATGACAATTGGTATCGTAGATGCAATTTATTAGCAGTAAAATACTTTTTTGTTGTTTGTTTGTAGATACATTTTATTTGTGCTGAAACAGGGTTTTATTTAAAATGTATAAAAAAAATTATTAGGACCAAATCTGCATTTTATTTTTTGTTTGTAAACACATGTTAATTTCACAAAAATATGGTTTAAGGTGACATTTTAGTTTATTTGTGATATATTATACTAATACTAAAACATTTGTTTGTAGATACATTTTACTAGGATTAAAATAAGGTTATATATTTTGCTCAGAGATACATTTTGTCCGCACTTAAATAGGGTTGATTTATTTATTTTTTTAGATGCATTTTACCAGCATTGAAACAGGGATTTATTTATACAAACATTTTATTAGAACTATTAGTGATGTTTAATTTTCCGATTCCTTTTATTAGCACTGAAACAAACTTCTATTTTGTATTTCAACATACATTTAATTAGCAATAAAATTTGATTTTATATTTCATTTGTAGAACCATTTCATTCACACTGAAACAGGGTTTTAAAATGACTGCTGGACATTTTATTCATACATTTTATTAGTTTTTATATATATTTCACTCGCACTTAAACAGGGTTTTATTTTTGTATTTTTTAATACATTTTATGTGTGCTAAAACAAAGATTTATTTTACATGTTTAGATATATTTTACTAGCACTAAAACCGTGTTTTATTTTTGTATTTCTTAATACATTTTATTTGTGCCAAAACAGGGTTTTATTTTACATTTTTAGATATTTTTTACTAGCATTAAACCAGGGTTTTATTTTTCTATTTATAATACATTTTATTAGCACAAAAGCACGGTTTTATTTTTCTCTACAGTTAAATTTTAGTAGCACTAAAATTACATTCTGTTTGTAGATACACGTTATTAGTATTTAAATAGGGATTTAATGTTTTTTCGAAACACATTCTACTAGCATTCAAACATTTTTTTTGCTCATCTTATTCATGCTAAAACTGGATTTTATTTTTCATTTGTAAATAAATATTATTATTGCTAAAATAGGGTTTTAAGGTGACTGCAAGACATTTTAGTTAGTTTTACATACATTTTATAGCACTAAAACAGGGTTTTATTTTTTTATTTGTACAAAACCCCAAACCAGTCAAGTTGGCACGATGTGTAAATGGTAAATAAAAACAGAATACAATGACTTGCAAATCACTTTCAACTTATATTCAATTGAATAGACTGCAAAGACTAGATATTTAACGTTGGAACTGGTAAACGTTGTTATTTTATGCAAATATTAGCTCATTTAAAGTTAAAGTCCCAACGATTGTCACACACACACTAGGTGTGGTGAAAGTTGTCCTCTGCATTTGACCCCTGCCCTTGTTCCACCCTCTAGGAAGTGAGCGGAGCAGTGAGCAGCGTGTGCCGCGCTCCGGAATAATTTGGTGATTTAACCCTCAATTCCAATCCTTGATGCTGAGTGCCAAGCAGGGAGGTAATGGATCCAATTTTTTGTAGTCTCTGGTATGACTCGGCCGGGATTTGAACTCACAACCTCCCAGTCTCAGGGTGGACACTCTGACCACAAGGGCACTGATCTTGGAAATAGTTGCCTGCAACATGTTTTAAAAAATCTGGCCCTAATGGCAAAAAACACAGAGAAAGTTGAGGAATGCTCATCAAACACTTATTTGGAACATCCCACATTGTAAACAGGCTATTTGGGAACCGGCGGGTGCCATGATTGAGTATAAAAGCAGCTTCCATGAAATGCTCTGTCATTCCCAAACAAGGATGGGGCGAGGACCACCCCTTTGTGAACAAATGCGTGAGCAAATTGTCGAACTGTTTAAGAACAACCTTTCTCAACGAGGTATTGCAGGGAATTTAGGGATTTCACCATCTACAATCCATAATATCATCAAAAGGTTCAGAGAATCTGGAGATATCCCTGCATGTAAGCGGCAATGCCCGTGACCTTCGATCCCTCAGGCGGTATTGCATGAAAAAGCGACATCAGTGTGTAAAAGATATCACCACATGGGCTCAGGAACACTTCAGAAAACCACTGTCAGTAACTCCAGTTCGTCGCTACATCTGTAAATGCAAATTACAACTTTACTATGCAAAACGAAAGACATTTATCAACAACACCCAGAAACTCCGCTGGATTTGCTGGGCCCGAGCTCATCTAGGTGAAAATAGGTTCTGTGGTCGACGAGTCCACATTTCAAATTGGTTTTGGAAACTGTGGACATTGTGTCCTCCAGACCAAAGAGAAAAAGAACCATCCAGACTGTTATAGTTCAAAAGCCAGCATCTGTGATGGTATGGGGGTGTATTAGTGCCCAAGGCATAGGTAACTTACACATCCGTGAAGGTACACACAGGTTATGGAGCTACATATGTTGCCATTCAAGCAACGTCTTTTTCATAAACGCCCCTGCTTATTTCAGCAAGACAATGCCAAGCCAAATTCTGCATGTATTACGTAGCTTCATAGTGAGAGAGTGCAGGTACTAGACTGGCCTGCATGTAGTCCAGACCTGTCTCCCATTGAAAATGTGTGGGGCATTATGAATCCTAAAATACCACAATGGAAACACCAGACTGTTGAACAAATTAAACTGTACATCAAGCAAGAACGGAAAATACTTCCACCTAAAAATATTTAAAAACAATGGTCTCTCAGTTAAAACATTAAATATCTTGTATTTGTAGTCTCTTCAATTGAATATAAGTTGAAAAGGATTTGCAAATCATTGTATTCTGTTTTTTATTTACGATTTACACAATGTGCCAACTTCACTGGTTTTGGGTTTTGTGGCTACATTTTACCATCACTAAAATAAGGTTTTATATTTTGTCTATAGATACATTTTATTAGCACTCAAATATTGTTTTTTAGACCATTTTTTCAAGCATTCAAACACATTTTTTTTTTTACATGCATTTTATTGGGACGTAAATCGGTTACTGCGAGATATACTATTTTTAGATACATTTTACTTGCAATAAACAGGCTTTGATTTGTTGGTTGTACGTATATTTTATTAGCACGGAAACAGGTTTTTATTTTGTATTTGATTATACATTTTATTCTCAATAAAATTGGATTTTGTTTTTAATTTGTTATTCACACTAAAACAAAGTTAATTTTTTTTATTCATGAATACTTTTTATTTTTACTAATTGTTTAAAAAAATCGGGTTTTATTTTTTGTGTGTAGATACATTTTATTACAACTTAAATAGGGTTTTATTTAAAATCATTTGACATATTTTACTAGCTCTAAAACAAGGGCGAAGGTGTGTGGAATATTTCATGTTTGGATACATTTTATTAGCCTGGAAACACGCTTTTATTTTGTGTTTGAATATATATTGTGCTAGAGATAAAAACATTTTTTATTTTTCATTTGTAGAGAAATGGGTTTCACATTTAAAAAAATGACTTATTTTTTATTTATGAATACTTTTAATTAACACTAAAATTACATTTTTCTTTTTTGTTTGTAGATGCATTTTTTTAGAGCTTAAATGGGGTTTTATTCTGAATTTTTAGACACATTTTACTAGCTTTAAAACACGTTTTAAGGTGTCCGTGGAATATTTTATGTTTGGCTATATTTTATTAGTTCGCAAACAGGCTTTTATTTTGTATTTGGACATACATTTTGCCAGCAAATTAATTTGATTTGATTTTTCATTTGTAGAGAAATGTTTTTCACACTAAAACAAAGTTTTATTTCTTATTTATGAATACTTTTTAATAGCACTAAAATAAAGTTTTATTTTTTGTCTGTAGATACATTTTATTAGAGCTTGGATTGGGTTTTATTTAGAATTTTTAGACATTTTACTGGCTTTAAAGCAAGGTGTCTGTGGAATATTTTATGTTTGGATACATTTTATTTCTCCTGAAAACAGGCTTTTATTTTGTATTTGAATATACATTTTACTAGCATTAAAAACAGATATTTTTTTCATTTTTAGGGAAAGTTTATTAACACTAAAACATGGTTTTATTTTTATTCAGGAATACTTTATCATTACTAAAATAAGATTTTTTTTTGTGTAGATACATTTAGTTAGAGCTTAAATAGGGTTTTATTCTGAATTTTTAGACACATTTAACTGGCTTTAAAACAGGGTATAAGATGTCTGTGGAATATTTCAACTTTGGCTACATTGTATTACCTCGAAAACAGACTTTTATTTAGCATTTGAGTATACATTTTGCTAACAATACAATTTCATTTTGTTTTTCATTTGTAGAGAAATGTTATTCACACTTAAACAATGTTTTATTTTTTATTTATGAATATTTTTTATTATCACTAAAATAATGTTTTATTTTTTGTTTGTATATACATTTTATCAAAGCTTGAATAGGGTTTTATTTTGAATTTTTAGACAAATTTTACTTGCTTCAAAACAGGGTTCAAGGTGCCTTAAACAGGATTTTATTTTAGTATACAAATATACATTTTATTCTCAATAAAATTTGATTTTATTTTTCATTTGTCGAGAAATGTTATTCACACTTAAACAAGGTTTTCTTTTTTATTTATGAATACTTTTTATTAACACTGAAATTAGGTCTTATTTTTTTGTTTTTCGATACATTTGATTAGAACTTAAATAGGGCTTTGTTTAAATTTTTAATACACATTTTACTATAGCTTTAAAACAGGGTTGAAGATCTGTGGAATATTTTATGTTTGGATACATATTAGGTCAGAAATAGGCTTTTATTTAGTATTTGAATATACATTTTACTAGCAATACAATTCGATTTTATTTTTCATTTGTACAGAACTGTTATTGACACTAAGACAAAGTTGCACTTTTTATTTATAAATATTTTTAATAGCACCGAATTGAAGTTTTATATTTTGTTTGTAGATACTTTTTTTATAGCTTGAATAAGGTTTTATTTTGAATTTTCAGACACATTTTTCAAGCTTTAAATCAGGGTTTAAGGTGTCTGTGGAATATTTTATGTTTTCATAAATATTATTAGCACTGAAACAGACTTTTATTTTGTATTTGAATATACATTTTTTCTAACAATACCATTGTATTTTAAATTTTCATTTATAGAGAATTTTTTTCCACACTAAAACAAAGTTGTATTTTTTATTTATGAATAGTTTTTATTACCACTAAAATTAGATTTTATTGTTTGTTTGCAGATACATTTTTATTAGAGTTTAAAAAGGCTTTTATTTAAAAACTTTTAGACACATTTTACTAGCTTTAAAACAGGGTTTAAGGTGTCCGTGGAATTTTAATGTTTGGATACATTTTATTAGCACTGAAACAGACTTTTATTTTGTATTTAAATATACATTTTACAAACAATACAATTGGATTTTATTTTTCATTTGTAGAGAAATTTTATTCACACTAAAACAAAGTTGTATTTTTTATTTATGAATACTTTTTATTACCACTAAAATTAGGTTTTATTGTTTGTTTGAAGATACATTTTTATTAGAGCTTATTAAATATGGTTTTATTTTAAATTTTTAGGACTCATTTTACTTGATTTGAAACAAAGTTTAAGGTGTCCGTTGAATATTTTATGTTTGGATACATTTTATTAGCACTGAAACATACTTTTATTTAACTAACAATACAATTTTATTTTATTTTTCATTTTTAGAGAAATTTTATTCACAGTGAACCGAAGTTTTATTTTTTATTAATGAATGCTTTTGATTACTACTCAAATTAAGTTTTATTGTTTGTTTGCATATACATTTATATTAGAGCTTATTAAATATGGTTTTATTTTAAATTTTGTATTTGAATATACATTTTACTAACAATACAATTGGATTTTATTTTTCATTTGTAGAGAAATGTTATTCACACTAAAACCAAGTTGTATTTTTTTTATTTATGAATACTTTTTATTACCACTAAAATTAGGTTTTATTGTTTTTTTGCAGATACATTTTATTAGAGCTTGAATATGGTTTTATTTAAAATCTTTAGACCTATTTTACTAACTTTAAAACAGGGTTTAAGGTGTCCGTGGAATTTTAATGTTTGGATACATTTTATTAGCACTGAAACAGACTTTTATTATGTATTTAAATATACATTTTACTAACAATACAATTGGATTTTATTTTTCATTTCTACATAAATTTTATTCACACTAAAACCAAGTTGTATTTTTTATTAATGAATACTTTTTATTATTACTAAAATGTGGTTTTATCGTTTGTTTGCAGATACATTTTTATTAGAGCTTGAATAGGGTTTTATTTGAATTGTTTTAGACACATTTTACTAACTTTAAAACAGGGTTTAAGGTGTCTGTGGAATATTTTATGTTCGGATACATTTTATGTTCGGATACATTTTATTAGCACTGAAACAGACTTTTATTTTGTATTTGAATATACAATTTACTAACAATACTTTTGGATAATATTTTTCATTTGTAGAGAAATTTTATTCACGCTAAAACCAAGTTCTATTTTTTATTTATTAATATTTTTTATTACCACTAAAATGAGGTTTTATTGTTTTTTTGCAAATACATTTTATTAGAGCTTAAATATGGTTTTATTTAATTTTTTTTGACACATTTTACTAGCTTTAAAACAGGGTTTAATGCCTACTGAAACCCACTACTACCGACCACACAGTCTGATAGTTTATATATCAATGATGAAATATTAACATTGCAACACATGCCAATACGGCCTTTTTAGTTTACTAAATTGCAATTTTAAGATGCGCTCCAAAATATCCTGCTTGCGCGTGACGTCACGGATTGTAGAGGACATTTTGTTACAGCATCGTTCCCAAGTATTAAGTTGTCTGTTTTCATCCCAAAAGTCCACAGTATTCTGGAAATTTGTGTTGCTGAATCTTTTGCAATTTTTTCAATGAACAATGAGACATCAAAGAAGAAAGCTGTTGGTGGATAAGCGGTGTATTACGGCCGGCTTTAGCAACACAAACACCGTCGGTGTTTCCTTGTTTACATTCCCAAAAGATAACAGTCAAGCTTTACTATGGAACAGAGATGTCAAGCGAACACGGTTGGATTGGACCACACACACAAAGTACAGTGTATTATTTGTATTAATAAAAAACATTTTACCATTCTGTATTCTGAAGGCGATCTATGTCGTGTGCTACTCCGCCATCAATATCCGCAGCGTCGTCCTAAACATCACCGTCAGCGTCGGGTTCAAAGCGGTATGGCTCTATCCTTTGTTGGGGTTGGGCCTGGCCGAGTGGTCCTGCCACCCCCACGGCTGCCACAGCGCCTCTCACAGCATATCCCCTATCTGTATCGCTCCCACTGCCTCTTGTCTTTTTTTTTTTTTTCTAGTACTTCACTCTCACTTTCCTCATCCACAAATCCTTCATCCTCGCTGAAATTAATGGGGAAATTGTCGCTTTCTCGGTCCGAATCGCTCTTGCTGCTGGTGGCCATGATTATAAACAATGTTCAGATGTGAGGAGCTCCACAACCCGTGACGTCACGCGCACATCGTCTGCTACTTCCGGTACAGGCAAGGCTTTTTTATTAGCGACCAAAAGTTGCGAACTTTATTGTCGATGTTCTCTACTAAATCTTTTCAGCAAAAATATGGCAATATCGCGAAATGATCAAGTATGACACATAGAATGGACCTGCTATCCCCGTTTCAATAAGAAAATCTCATTTCAGTAGGCCTTCAAGGTGTCCGTGGAATATTTAATGTTTGGATAAATTTTATTAGCTTGGGAACAAGCATTTATTTTGTATTTGAATATACATTTTACTAGTATTAAAATTTGATTATTACTTTTTTGGTTTGTAGAAAAAATGTATTTACACTAAATCAGGGTTTTAAAGTGACTGCAGAACATTTTATTTATACGTTTAATAAATTTGTACATACATTTATTTTTAAAAAGTCAAACAGTTGGTATCCTTAAAACAGGACAATGCTACTATTAGAAATACAATAAGTAGAACTAAAGGACAGCCATGACAATAAATCAAGTACAAATAAAAATAATGATACAAAAATACATTTGATCATTTTAAATGTGCAAAAAAATTTTTTTTTTTGACACCCACGTTGCAGCAAAAGTTTGCACGTCTGTATAATATTTGTTCTCTAATCCGCGTATTTCATTTTGGCTGGGAAGCACACAAAAAAAGAGAGATTAGAGATAAATAAAAAAAAAACAGCCTTAAATTTGCTTTAATTATCTCTGATAAGAAGATTGCTCTAATTGCTTTTTAAAACCATTTCTACACACACGGTCAATCCTCGGGGATTAAACCGCATTTGGCCTTCAAAAACCCGGGATTGGCATCCCAGAACTTCCGCTCGGGCCGTCTCCCGGGCACACAAGTGGACGGCCTCGCACCTCAGCGCGGGTCAAAGGTCACCGCGCGCTGACACCATCTTTTTCCGTGGCGTCGTTAAAACGTGCGATGACGTCATCACGCTTGACGCCTCGTTATTGTCGCTACAACACACGCACGCACGCCCTGATTGTGTTGAAGTGCGGATGAAAAGGTTTTTTCGAGCAAACGTTATGTTGACGTGTAGGATTATGACGATTATTTGAAGAAGCACACTGATTGTTTACATTTCAATAATCTTTCAGATTAAACTCTTCTTTTTTTCTATTCTCTTTCCCGCCCTGATCTCTTCATCCTGCGCCGCGCGCTTGCCTTTGTACCTTCGCCTTTGACCTGGTGACACCTGTGTCCGTCTGTGCATTCACCTTTGACCTGGTGACACCTGTGTCAGTGCTGCTACCTGCTGACAGTCAGATAATAATCGTCACAATGATAATAATGGATTACATCAACGTAGCATTTTTCTCGACGCTAATAGCGCTTCACAGAGATCTTTCATTCCCCCACATTCACACAGTTTTGGTGGTAAGCTACATTTAATTATAATAATAATAATAATAATACATATTTTGAACACAATGATGTGGTAAACTACATTTATTAATGATAATAATAATAAACACGTTGATTGTGGCAAGCTCAATTTACAAATACAAACCCTGTTTCCATATGAGTTGGGAAATTGTGTTAGATGTAAATATAAACAGAATACAATGATTTGCAAATCATTTTCAACCCATATTCAATTGAATGTGCTACAAACACAACATATTTGATGTTCAAATTGATAAACATTTTTTTTTGTTGTGCAAATAATCATTAAGTTTAGAATTTGATGCCAGCAACACGTGACAAAGAAGTTGGGAAAATTAGCAATAAATACTGTTTAAGTTGAAGAATGCTCATCAAACACTTATATGGAACATCCCACAGGTGTGCAGGCTAATTGGGAACAGTTGGGTGCCATGATTGGGTATAAAAGCAGCTTCCATGAAATGCTAAGTAAGTCACAAACAAGGATGGGGCGAGGGTCACCACTTTGTAAGCAAATTGTCGAACAGTTTTAGAACAACATTTCTCAACGAGCTATTGCAAGGAATTTAGGGATTTTACTATCTACGGTCCGTAAAATCATCAAAAAGTTCAGAGAATCTGGAGAAATCACTGCACGTAAGCAATGATATTATGGACTTTTGACCCCTCAGGCGGTACTGCATCAAAAACCGACATCAGTGTGTAACGGATATCACCACATGGGCTCAGGAACACTTCATAAAACCACTGTCAGTAACTACAGTTGGTCGCTACATCTGTAAGTGCAAGTTAAAACTTTACTATGCAAAGCCAAACCCATTTATCAATAATATCCTGAAATGCCGCCGGCTTGGCTGGGCCCGAGCTCACCTAAGATGGACTGATGCAAAGTGGAAAGGTGTTCTGTGGTCTGACGAGTCCACATTTCAAATTATATGTGGAAACAGAGGACGTGGTGTCCTCCAGAACAAAGAGCAAAATAACCATTCGGATTGTTTTTGGCGCAAAGTTCAAAAGCCAGCATCTGTGAAGGTATGGGGGTGTATTAGTGCCCAAGGCATGGGTAACTTACACATCTGTGAAGGCACCATTAATGCTGAAAGGTCCATACAGGTTTTGGAGCAACATATGTTGTCATTCAAGCAATGTTATCAAGTACGCCCCTGCTAATTTCAGCAAGACAAGTGTTACAACAGCGTGGCTTCGTAAAAAAAGAGTGCGGGTACTTTCCTGGCCTCCCAGCAGTCCAGACCTGTCTCCCATCGAAAATGTGTGGCGCATTATGAAGCGTAAAATACGACAGCAGAGACCCCGGACTGTTGAACGACTGAAGCTTTACATAAAACAAGAATGGGAAAGAATTCCACTTTCAAAGCTTCAACAATTAGTTTCCTCAGTTCCCAAACGTTTATTGAGTGTTGTTAAAAGAAAAGGTGATGTAACACAGTGGTGAACATGCCCTTTCCCAACTACTTTAGCACGTGTTGCAGCCATGAAATTCTAAGTTAATTATTATTTGCAAAAAAAAATAAAGTTTATGAGTTAGAACATGGGCTTCATGGTGGGAGAGTGGTTAGTGCGTCTGCCTCACAATACGAAGGTCCTGCAGTCCTGGGTTCAATTCCAGGCTCGGGATCTTTCTGTGTGGAGTTTGCATGTTCTCCCCGTGAATGCGTGGGTTCCCTCCGGGTACTCTGGGTTCGTCCCACTTCCAAAGACATGCAACTGGGGATAGGTTGATTGGCAACACTAAATTGGCCCTAATGTGTGAATGTGAGTGTGAATGTTGTCTGTCTACCTGTGTTGGCCCTGCGATGAGGTGGAGACTTGTCCAGGGTGTACCCCGCCTTCCGCCCGATTGTAGCTGAGATAGGTGCCAGCACCCCCGCGACCCCAAAAGGGAATAAGCGGTAGGAAATGGACGGATGGATGGACAATTTCCCAACTCATATGGAAACGGGGTTTGTATTATTTTAGATACATTTAATTGCACTAAAATGGGATTTAATTAATTATATATAGATACATTTAATTGCACTAAAATGGGATTTTATTATTTATTTTAGATACATTGAATTGCACTAAATGTTTTTTTAAACTATTTTTGGATACATTTAATTGCAATTTTATGGGCTTTTATTATTTTATGTGGGCGGCATGGCGTAGTGGGTAGAGCGGCCGTGCCAGAAACCTGAGGGTTGCAGGTTCGCTTCCCACCTATTGACATCCAAATCGCTGCCATTGTGTCCTTGGGCAGGACACTTCACCCTTGCCCCCGGTGCCGCTCACAGTGGTGAATGAATGATGAATAAATGATAGGTAGTGGTCGGAGGGGCCGTAGGTGCAAACTGGCAGCCACGCTTCTGTCAGTCTACCCCAGGGCAGCTGTGGCTACTGATGTAGCTTACCACCACCAGGTGTGAATGAATGATGGGTTCCAACTTCTCTGTGAGCGCTTTGAGTATCCAACAATAGAAAAGTGCGATATAATTCTAATCTATTATTGTTATTGTTATTGAATATTACATTTAACTGCACTAAAATGGTATTTAATTTATTATTTTTTGGATACATTTAATTGCACTAAAATAGGGTTTATTTATAATTTTTCAGATACATTTAATTGGTCTAAATGTTTTTTCAATTATGTAATTGCACTAATATGGGCTTGTATTATTTTTAGATACATTTAATTGCAATGAAATGGGCTTTTATTATTTTTAGATACATTTAATTGCACCAAATGGGGTTTTATTTCTTACTTTTAGATACATTTGATTGCACTAAAATTTACTTGTATTTATTGTTTCTAGTTACATTTAATTCCACTAAAATGGGGTTTAATTCACTATTTCTAGATACATTTAAAAAAGGTTAAAGTACCAATAATTGTCACACACACACACGAGGTGTGGCGAAATTATTCTCTGCATTTGACCCGTCTCCCTTGATCACCCCCTGGAAGGTGAGGGGAGCAGTGAGCAGCTTGATTTAACCTCCAATTCCAACCCTTGTTGTTGAGTGTCAAGCAGGGAGGTTAGTTTGCCCTGAAATAGGGTTTAATTTATTATATTTAGATACATTTAATTGCACTGAAATGGGCTTTTATTTACTATTTTAGATAAATCTAATTGCACTACAATGGGATTTAATTAATCATTTTAGATACATTTAGTTCCATTAAAACGAGATTCAATTAATTATTTTAGATACATTGAATTGCACTAAACGTTTTTTTTCTAAATATTTTTAGATACATTTAATCGCAATGATATGGGCTTTTATTATTTTATTTTTATTATTACATTTGATTGCACTAAAATGGGATTTAGTTTGTTATTTTTAGATACATTTAATTGCACTAAAATAGGGTTTTATTTATTATTTTTAGATACTTTTTATTGTACTAAATTATTTTCTTATTATTAATAAATAGATTTAATTGCACTAAATGGGATTTTATTCATAATTTTTAGATACATTTAAATTGCACTAAATGGGCTTTATTTATTATTTTTAGATACATTTCATTGCACTAAATGGGCTTTTATTTACTGCGATGAGGTGGCGACTTGTCCAGGGTGCCCCGCCTTTCGCCCGAATGCAGCTGAGATAGGCTCCAGCGACCCCCTGTGACCCCCAAAAGGGACAAGCGGTAGAAATGGATGGATGGATGGGCTTTTATTTAACAGTTTTAGATACATTTGATTGCACTAAAATGGGCTATTATCAATTATTTTAGATACATTTAATTGTACTATGGGAGGATTGCCCACATATGCGGTCCTCTCCAAGGTTTCCCGTATTCATCATTGTCGACGTCCCACCGCGGTGAGTTTTTCCTTGCCCTTATGTGGGCTCTACCGAGGATGTGCAGCCCTTTGAGACACTTGTGATTTAGGGCTATATAAGTAAACATTGATTGATTGTTTGATATATTTTGCACTAAATGGGCTTTTATTTTATTTATTTTTTTCAATACATTTAATTGCATTAAATAGGCTTTTATTTATTATTTTTAGATACATTTAATTGCACTATATGGACTTTATATAATATTTTAGATACATTTAATTGCAATGAAATGGGCTTTTATTATTTTTGGAAACATTTAATTGCACCAAATGGGGTTTTATTTATTACTTTTAGATCAATTTAATTGCAGTAAAATGGGCTTTTATTTATTGTTTCTAGTTACATTTAATTCCACTAAAATGGGGGTTGATTCATTTTTTCTACATACATTTAGTTGCACTGAAATAAAGTTTAATTTATTATTTTTTGATACATTTAATTACACTGAAATGCGCTTTTATTTATTATTTTAGATACATTTAATCGCACTGAAATGGGATTTAATGTATTATTTTTAGATACATTTAATTGCACTAAAATGGGATTTAATCACTTATTTTAGATTAATTGAATTGCACTAAATGTTGTTGTTTTTTAAATATTTTAGATACATTTAATTGCAATGACATGGGCTTTTATTATTTTATTATTTATTATTACATTTAATTGTACTAAATGGGATTAAATTTATTATCTTTAGATACATTTAATTGCACTAAAGTAGGGTTTTATTTATTATTTTAAGATACATTTAATTGCACTAAATTGTTTTCAATTATTGATAGATACATTTTATTGCAATGAAACAGGCTTTTGTTCTTTTTAGATACATTTAATTGCACAAAATGGGGTTTTATTTATTACTTTTAGATCAATTTAATTGCACTAAAATTGGCTTTTAGTCATTGTTTCTAGTCACGTTTAATTCCATTAAAATAGGGTTTGATTCATTTTTTCTACATACAATTGGTTGCACTGAAATAAAGTTTAATTTATTATTTTTTGATACATTTAATTGCACTGAAATGGGCTTTCATTTATTATTTTAGATACATTTAATTGCACTAAAATGGGATTTAATTTGTTATTTTTAATTCCATTTAATTGCACTAAAATGGGGATTTAATTAATTATTTTAGATACATTGAATTGCACTAAATGTTTTAAAAAAAAATGTTTTTAGATACATTTAATTGCAATGAAACAGGCTTTTATTCTTTTTAGATACATTTAATTGCACAAAATAGGGTTTTATTCATTACTTTTAGATCAATTTAATTGCACTAAAATTGGCTTTTATTAATTGTTTCTAGTCACGTTTAATTCCATTAAAATAGGGTTTAATTCATTTTTTGTACATACATTTAGTTGCACTGAATTAAAGTTTAATGTATTATTTTTTTGATACATTTAATTGCACTAAAATGGGATTTAATTTATCATTTTTAATTACATTTAATTGCACTAAAATGGAGATTTAATTAATTATTTTAGATACATTGAATTGCACTAAATGTTTTTTTTTAATGTTTTTAGATACATTTAATTGCAATGATATGGGCTCTTATTATTTTTTATTATATTTATTGCACTAAAATGGGATTTAATTCGTTATTTTTAAAATACATTTAATTGCACTAAAATAGGGTTTTATTTATTATTGTTAGGTACATTTAATTGCATTAAATGTTTTTTTATTATTAATAAATGCATTTAATTGCACTGATATGGGCTTATATTATTTTTAGATACATTTAATTGCACTTTTTTTGGGGGGGGGGGCAACATTTATATTCTGTGAAAAGGGTGTTAGAGTGATTTTAGCAGCATGGAACGATCACCTCAGTGTGAGCGTGCTTTTAACTCATAATTAATCGGAGGAGGATAAAAACAGTGATTTTGGAGGGAAAAAAGTGGGCGTGTCCCCCAGGAGGGCAGTTTGGCGAAGGCGGCAGAAGGTGCGACTGTTTTCTGTCACTCACTTTGATTGACAGCGCCACTTGTTAGGCTTCAAGATGATCATTTTATTATTATTATTAGCATTATTAGCATTGTTACTATCACGGATGCTCGCGACGACGTCACGTTGAAAGCGATAGCAGCAGACGGCTTCATTGTGTCGCCTCCTCCATTGTTGTCAACGGCAACAATTGTCTGGACACGCGTCCGTGACCCCGCCCCCTCCCCCCTCAGCGCCCCCCCACTGTGCCCCCCCAGGGCTCCAGCGACAGCCTCCCGGTGGCCCACTAATTATTCATAAATGCACATTTATGCAAATATGCGCACTAGATTAACCTAATTCAGTGGTGTAAACAAGTTGTGGGTCAGGATTAAAGTTTTCAATTAGAGTCTGCAAGTCTGGAGCACATTTACCTTTTATGACCCCACACACACACACACACACACATGCTTGGCCCCCCCGTGGCCCCCCTGTGGCCCTCATTTCCATTTGTGTGTAATCTGCCAAGCCAGACAAACAAGCAGAGAAAGCTACAGTCTGGCGGCCATTAGCGCTAATGGCTAATGACTCCCGAATGGGCAACGGGTGTCTGGACTGTTTGTTTGGCGCCACCGTCCGTCATGCGACGGGGGTCTGCCGTCATGTGACACCGTGCCACGCGCGTGCCAAGCTAAGCCGCGCGCGATGCCAGTGGCGGTAAAAAAATCTATTTGCTCCTTGCTCGCCTCGCGCGGTCGCGCCATCTGCTTGCACACTTTCTCGCACCTTTGACCCTTGACCCCCCGGTCACAGGTCAAACACTGACCTTCCGTTCTTCTCCACACGCTCCGGCCGACGTCTTCATCATCGCCTTCGTCCTCGTCAGCCAGCGTGCGCTTGCTGAACGACAATCATTGATGAGCAATAGCATCTTTAGCAACTTTAGCATCGTTAGCACCGTTATCCTCATTTGCATCGTTCACGTAAAACTATCAGCCATTAAGTTGAAGTTTGTGCTATTTTAGTGTATTACCAGCATTTACTGTTTATTCTTAAATGTCTATCAGTGTTGACCCTGCGATGAGGTGGCGACTTGTCCAGGGTGTACACCGCCTTCTGCCCGATTGTAGCTGAGATAGGCGCCAGCGCCCCCCGCGACCCCAAAAGGGAATAAGCGGTAGAAAATGGATGGATGGATCTTAAATGTATGCTTCAGAGTGTGTTAATTAGTTGTATTATTACAGGTGTATTATTTAGATGTATAGTCTATGGCAGGGTTTACCAACCTTTTTGAAACCAAGAGCTACTTCTTGGGTACTGATTAATGCGAAGGGCTACCAGTTTGATACACACTTAAATAAATTGCCAGAAATAGCCAATTTGCTCAATTTACCTTTAATAAATATATATATATATATATATATATATAATGGGTATTTCTGTCTGTCATTCCGTCGTACATTTTTTTTCCTTTTACAGAAGGTTTTTTGTAGAGAATAAATGATGAAAAAGCATTTAATTGAACGGTTTAAAAGAGGAGAAAACAGGGGAAAAATTAATATTTTATTTTGAAACATAGTTTATCTTCAATTTCGACTCTTTAAAATTCTAAATTCAACCGAAAAAAAGAAGAGAAAAACTAGCTAATTCAAATCTTTTTGAAAAAATTACAAAAATTATTTATGAAACATCATTAGTAATTTTTCCTGATTAAGATTAATTTTAGAATTTTGATGGCATGTTTTAAATTAGCTTAAAATCCAATCTGCACTTTGTTAGAATATATAACAAATTGGACCAAGCTATATTTCTAACAAAGACAAATCATTATTTCTTCTAGATTATCCAGAAGAAAAATTTAAAAGAAATTCAAAAGACTTTGAAATAAGATTTAAATTTGATTCTAAAGATTTTCTGGATTTGCCAGAATAATTTTTTAAAATTTTAATCATAAGTTTTAAGAAATATTTCACAAATATTTTTCGTCGAAAAAACAGAAGCTAAAATGAAGAATTAAATTCAAATGTATTTATTATTCTTTACAATAAAAAAAATAATAATAATTGAACATTGATTTAAATTGTCTGGAGAGAAGAAGAAGGAAATTAAAAGGTAAAAAGGTATATGTGTTTAAAAATCCTAAAATCATTTTTAAAGTTGTATTTTTTCTCTAAAATTGTCTTTGTGAAAGTTATAAGAAGCAAAGTACAAAAAATAAATGAATTCATTTAAGTCTTTAAAATATTTTCTTGGATTTTCAAATTTTATTTGAGTTTTGTCTCTCTTAGAATTAAAAATGTCGAGCAAAGCGAGACCAGCTTGCTAGTAAATAAATACAATTTAAAAAATAGAGGCAGCTCTCTAGTAAGTGCTGCTATTTGAGCTATTTTTAGAACAGGCCAGCGGGCGACTCATCTGGTCCTTACGGGCGACCTGGTGCCCGTGGGCACCGCATTGGTGACCCCTGCTCTATGGTGTGTTAATAAGGTGTATTATTACAGGTGTATTATTTAGATGTATAGTCTATGATGTGTTATTAAGGTGTATTATCACAGGTGTCTTATTTAGATGTATAGTTTATGATTTGTTAAGGTGTATTATTACAGGTGTATTATTCATATATATGATTTATGGTGTGTTAATAAGTTATATTATTACAGGTGTATTACTTAGATGAATGATTTATGGTGTGTTAATAAGGTGTATTATTCCAGGTGTATTATTTAAATGTATAGTCTATGGTGTGTTAATAAGGTGTATTATTACAGGTGTATTATTTCGATGTATGACTTATCGTGTGTTAATAAGGTGTATTATTCCAGGTGTATTATTTAAATGTATAGTCTATGGTGTGTTAATAAGTTATATTATTACAGGTGTATTATTTCGATGTATGACTTATCGTGTGTTAATAAGGTGTATTATTCCAGGTGTATTATTTAAATGTAAGGTTCAGAGTGTTTTAATAAGGTGTATTAATACAGGCGTTTTATTTAGATCTATAGTTTATGCTGTGTTTATAAGTGTCAGACTTGCCCCTGACAGTTTGTTTGTGTTCTAGTTTTTTCCTCTGTGTGTGTAGTATTTCCTGTCAGCGCTCTTATTTTGTTGGTTTCCTGGCTATCTACCTGAGCGCTGTTTCCCCTCAGATGCGGCTGATTGGCACCTGGCCACACCTGGAGTCAATCAGCCCGCTCCTATTTTTACCTGCTTTTGTCCTCCAGTGAGTGCTGGATTATTGTTGTGTAATGTCGCTCCTGACGTGTCGTTGCAGCATAGCGGTAAACTATATTTGGTAGCTTTGTGTAGCTTACTGTCTTTTGTTCCCTGCTTCCAGTTTTGTTTGTTCATAGCGTAGTTTGTTATCCGCCTCGTGCCGCTTTATGTTTGTACCCTTTGTTTGGTTTTGTTTTAGTGTTTAAATTAAAACCATGTTTTCTTGCTCAATGCCTGCCTCCTTCTTTGCATCTTGGGGTTCGTCAACAACTAACTCTGACAATACTGTGTATAATTGTAGGTGCATAATGTATAAGTGTAGTTTATGGTGTGTTAATAAGGGGTATAATTACAGGTGTATAATTTATATGTGTGTCATGATCCGTGATCATGTTTTTGTATTTTCTGTTAGTTTTGGACTCCTTCAGTTCCTGTTTGTTTTGGTTGCCATGGTTACTCATTGTGTTCACCTGTCTATGATTAGTGCTCGCCCGCTCATCTGCTTCCCGAGCACTAATCAGAGGGCAGTATTTAAGCTTGTCTTTGCCAGTCAGTCGGGCTGGCGTCAGTGATCTTTTCATGCTCTGTTCATGCTGGTATTCTTGCTTTTGCTCTTCTCATGCGTCATGCTTTGCCAAGTAAGTTTTTGTTTATTCATGCCATAGTAAGCGACTTTTGTTTCTTGTCCATAGTTCGGTCTAAGTTGTGTTTTCGCCTTGTGCGCCTTTTTGCCTGTTCCTTTTTTTGGTCAAGATTAAATCATGTTTTTACCTTGTCCCGAGTAGCCCGTCTGCCTTCCTGGGAGAACGACCCCGCAGCAAGCTGTGACTCCCCCGTCATGACAATGTGTAGTTTATAGTGTGTTAATAAGGTGTATTATTACAGGTGTATTATTTACATGTATAGTTTATGATGTGTTATTAAGGTGTTTTATGACCGGTGTATTATTAAGATGTATAGTCTGTGGTGCGTTAATAAGTTGTATTATTACAGGTGTATTATTTAAATTTATAGTGTATAGTGCAGGGGTCACCAACGCGGTGCCCGCGGGCACCAGGTCGCCCGTAAGGACCAGATGAGTCGCCCGCTGGCCTGTTCGAAAAATAGCTCAAATAGCAGCACTTACCAGTGAGCTGCCTCTATTTTTTAAATTGTATTTATTTACTAGCAAGCTGGTCTCGCTTTACTCGACATTTTTAATTCTAAGAGAGACAAAACTCAAATAGAATTTGAAAATCCAAGAAAATATTTTAAAGACTTGGTCTTCAATTGTTTAAATAAATTAATTATTTTCTTTTTTTTTTTTTTTACTTTGCTTCTTATAAATTTCAGAAAGACAATTTTAGAGTAAAAAATACAACCTTAAAAATTATTTTTGGATTTTTAAACACATATACCTTTTTACCTTTCAAATTATTTCCTCTTCTTTCCTGACAATTTAAATCAATGTTGCAGTATTTTTTTTTTTTTTTATTGTAAAGAATAATAAATACATTTTAATATAATTCTTCATTTTAGCTTCTGTTTTTTCTATGAAGAATATTTGTGAAATATTTCTCCAAACTTATTAAGATTAAAATTCAAAAAAATTATTCTGGCAAATCTAGAAAAATCTGTAAAATCAAATTTAAATCTTATTTCAAAGTCTTTTGAATTTCTTTTAAAATTTTTGTCCTGGAAAATCTAGAAGAAATAATGATTTGTCTTTGTTAGAAATATAGCTTGGTCCAACAAAATGCAGATTGGATTTTAACTTATTTAAAACATGTCATCAAAAATATATATTTATTGTGATAAATCATTAAGATGATCAGTGTTTCCACAAAGATAAATATCATTAATTATTAATAATAACATAGAGTTAACGGTAAATTGAGCAAATTGGCTATTTTTGGCAATTTATTTAAGTGTGTATCAAACTGGTAGCCCTTCGCATTAATCAGTACCCAAGAAGTAGCTCTTGGTTCCAAAAAGTTTGGTGACCTCTGGTGTTAATAGTGTGTTAATAAGGTGTATTATTAAAGGTGTATTATTTAGATGTATAGTTTATGGTGTGTTAATAAGTTGTATTATTACAGGTGCATTATTTACATGTATAGTGTGTTAACAAAGTGTATTATTACAGGTGTTGTTACGATCTGTCACATTCACGTCAGGTTTTCTTTGCTCGGTTAGTGTTTATGTCCTGTGAGCGCTTTCATTTTGGTCCCATTTCGTGCTTGGCTCCCTGAGTGCTGTTTCCCCTCACCTGCTGCTGCACCTGTTGTCAATCAGCCGGCTGCTATTTATGCCTACCTCGCCCTCCAGTCAGGGCTCGATGATCGTTTGATTTGTTTCCTGTCTCCTGGTTCCTGTTTTCCCTGGATTTTGACATTAAAGCCACGTTTTCCTGCCCTACGCCTGCCAACTCTTCGTCTTGGGGTTCACCACCAACAGGTTATTACAGGTGTATTATTTAGATGTATAGTATGGTGTGTTAATAAGGTGTATTATTAAAGGTATATTATTTAGATGTATTATATAGGTGTATAGAGGTATACCTAATGATCTGTGATGTATTGAGCAGTATAAATAATTATTTGTTAATTACTGAGAGGCATGGTGGCAGCCAGAGATGTGGAGCAGAAGGTGAAGGAAGTAAAAAAGGAGTAAAACTTGTCTTCATGTTCTCTTGATGTCATTGTAGCTGCAGTCTAAGTTAGCGGGGATTATGTGCGTGAAAGGCATTAAGAGGCGGATAACTCCGCTTGGAGGTCGTTAATCTGGCAGCATGTTAATGAGTCTTGTCGTGGATTGCTTGAATTAAAAGCAAATATCAACAGTCATTTGGCTAAAGGAGGCCGCCTGGCCTCCATAATCGTGCATTAAGTGATTTGAGTGGCGGCTCGTTGCGCTAATCGCGTCCTGGCGGCAAAAACAATACAATTAACAGGTTAGCAAAAACAATACAATTAACAGGTTAGCAAAAACAATACAATTAACAGGTTATTAAAAAATCAATACAATTAACAGGTTGTTAAAAAAACAATGCAGTTAACAGGTTAGCAAAAACAATACAATTAACAGGTTTTTAAAAAACTATGTAATTAACAGGTTGTTAAAAACAATACAATTAACAGGTTAGCAAAAACAATACAATTAACAGTTTATTAAAAAAACACAATTAACAGGTTAGAAAAAAACAACCTTATGATTAACAGGTTATTAAAAAAAACAATAAACAGGTTATCAAAATAATAAACAATTTACACTGTAAATGAATAAATGTATTAATTAGCAGGTTAATACAAAAAAACTAAATAAATTAACACACTATTTAAAAATAATTAAATTTACACTCTGAATACATAAATAAATTAACAGGGTTTTAAAAACAGTACAATTGACAGGTAATTAAAATCCAATACAATTAACAGGTTATTACAAACAATACAAATAATGCGTTTAGCAGAAACAATACAATTAACAGTTTATTTAAAAAAAAAACATACAATTAACAGGTTGGGGGAAAAAACAAAACAATTAACAGGTTATTTAAAAAAACGTACAATTAACAGGTTAGCAAAATAATATACAATTTACTCTATAAATAAATACATTTATTAATCAACAAGTTAATAAAAAAAACAAAATAAATTAACAGGTTATTTAAAAAAAAATTCACACAGTAAATAAATAAATAAAGAAATAAATACATTACCAGGTTATTAAAAACAATAAAATTGACAAGTAATTAAAAAACAATACAATTAACAGGTTAGAGAAAAAAATACAATTAACAGGTTATGAAAAAATAAATCACACTTTAATATTCTTTTATTTGACTTTTTTTGTTTACCCTCAAATCTCTAGATGAACTTCAGTTCTAACCGTTAATTATAACTTATTATTTTATTATGGTTTTTTAAAAATGTTTTTTGGTTTTTGTTTGTTTTATTTCCTTTTTGTCATAAAAAATTCGTTTTTATGGCAAATACAAAATGTTTTTCCTAAAAAATATTTCAAAATGAACTATTTGATGTTAAGTAAAAGTAGCCTTAAATAAGTCAAACATTGATTTTGATTCATTATTACATTTTGAACAATGTCAGTTTTCTTTGAATCCCACTAAAATTCTCAGTGATCCAAAAAGCCCACATTCTTAAAAGTGTTAAAAATAAATCACACTAATATTTTTTTATTTTACTTTTTTTGTTTACCCTCAAATCTTTGGGTCAACTTCAGTTCTAACCGTCAATTATACCTTATTATTTCATTGTTTTTTAAATGTTTTTGTTTGTTTTATTTCCTTTTTTTTTTTTTTTTCATAAAAACTTAGTTTTTTTAATGGCAAATACAAAATGTTTTTCCTAAAAAATATTTCACAGTGGAATATTTGATGTGAAGTAATTGGAGCCTTAAATAGGTCAATAATGTAAACAACATTGATTTTGATTGATTCTTAAATTTTGAACAATGCCAGTTTTCTTTGAATCCCACTAAAATTCTGTGTGATCAAAAAGACCCCTACTCTTAAAAGTGTTCAAAATAAATCACACATTATTTTACTTTTTTTTGTTTACCCTCAAATCTCTAAATCAACTTCAGTTCTAACCGTCAATTACACCTTATTATTTTATTATGTTTTTTGAATGGTTTTTTTTTTGTTTTTGTTTGTTTTATTTCATTTTTTTCATGAAAACTTAGTTTTTTTATGGCAAATACAATTTTTTTTTCCCAAAAAAGTATTTCAAAGTGGAATATTTGATGTGAAGTAATTGGAGCCTTAAGTATGTAAATAATTCATAATTAATTTTGATTCATTATTATTTTTGGAGCAATGACAGTTTTAAAGAAAAAACAGCCTGTATGGAATGGATGGATGGCAGTTTTGTGTTATTACATTGCAAAAAGTCAGTGTTCAAAAACAACAACAAAAATACAAAAATGAGGGGTATTTTATTTGAATTAAGCAATATGATCTGCCAATAGAACAAGAAAATTTGGCTTGTCAAGACTTTCCAAAACAAGTAAAATTAGCTAACCTTAATAAACACCAAAATACCTTAAAATAAGTATATTCTCACTAATAATAAGTGCACTTTTCTTGATAGAAAAAACAAATATGAGACATTTTTTCTCAATATGTTGAAAAATATTCTTTATATAAGTAAATGCTCATGCCATTATCTTGACATATTGACATGCGCTCGGCATTACATTTCTTAAAACCAGCAAAGTTATACTAAAAACGACTTCATTTTTCTTAATAGAAAGGCAAAAAGGCAACGCTCAGGCAAATCATATTGTCTAAAAATGCATTTTCCCATCGATAACATGACATCATCGCGCCAAGTGCGTGCTCTTTCAGTCAATTAGTGAGCAAGATATATATATATATATATATATATATATATATATATATATATATATATATATATATATATATATATATATATAGTTAATATTTAAACATTTTACATTTGTGACATTTCAAAACAATTTTGAATAGAAATAGTTCATGCATATTCAGATAAATTCTTCAAAATTACAATAAAAAAAATGGCCGAGGTCCGGGCTGTAAATATATATATATATATATATATATATATATATATATATATATATATATATATATATATATATATATATGGACCCCGGCCAATTTTATTTATATTTATATGTATATATATATATATATAAGTATATATATCTATGTATATATATATTTATACATATATATATATATATATATATGTATATATATATATATGCGTGTATATTTATATATATATATATATATAGATATAGATATAGATCTAGATCTATATATATATATTTATATGCATATACATGTATATATTTATATATATACATATATATGTATAAATATATATATACATGTCTACATATATATATGCATATATCTATATGTATATATATATATATATATATATATATATATATATATATATATATATATATATATATATTTACAGCCCGGACCCTGGACAATTTTTGGGGAAGAATTTATCTGAATGTGCATGAAGTATATATATATATATATATATATATATATATATATATATATATATATATATATATATATATATATATATATATATATATATATATATATATAAATATATTTACAGCCCGGACCCTGGACAATTTTGGGGGAAGAATTTATCTGAATGTGCATGAACTATTTCTGTTCAAAATATGTTTTGAAATGTCACATTTTATATGTTTGAATATTAACTGTCGGTTTAATTATGAGGCACAATGGTGTCAAAGTCATGATTTTTTATTTCATGCTTGAAATAAGAAATTATTACTTTAAAAAAGTAGTTTTATACTTTACGACAGCTTTGCAACAGTTGATATTCTAGTTTCAAGCATGTTTTACTCAATATAGGTCATCAAATCTCAGCAACAAGCTGTGATATCTTACTGAGATCATTTAGGACCAAAACACTTAAAACAAGTAAAACACTCCAACATAAATATATGCTTAGTGTGAAGATTTATCTTGTCAGACGGGGAAAAAAAGCAAATGTCACCCTTATTTGAGATATTTAATCTTACTTAGATTTCAGTTTTTGCAGTGTCGACACAACATTGCAACTTTTTCCCGTTACATTTAACCTATTTGCTGTTTTATTCCACTCTTTGATGTTTTTTTAATTTTTTTAAGAGTATTATTAGAAAGTGCCGCGGGCCGTTAAAAAAGTATCGACAGACCCCAAAATGTCTCCCGGGCCCCACTTTGAACACACCTGGGCTAAACTAATGCTTCATGGCTGTCGGCAGTTCGCCGCCCGGCCCTCGCCGACAAAAAGTCACGGCGGGGGCAAACAAGGTGTAAAGAAAGCGGAGGTCAAAGCCGACGCCCCGCTGTTTTGCCGCTGGCAGGAAATGATGAGAAAGTTTGCTTTGATTTGATTAAGTTTGCGATAAATCAGCTTTGCCGCCACTCCAATCATGTCGTGTCGTTGAAAAAAACAATCTCACCCCGCCTCCTGATTTGTCCAATATGTTTTGTGTCCGTCTGCGTGATTAAAGTCACACAAGTTTGATAATACAGGCTTTGCAGAATGACACAGTTACAGTATGTTGCGCTTTGCATGCCACGACGAGGCACACGTCTCACCCGCGCCACATTTTAAAGGCCAACTGAAACCCACTACCACCGACCACGCAGTCTGATAGTTTATACATTAACGATGAAATATTAACATTGCAACACATGCCAATACGGCCGGTTTAGTTTACTAAATTGCAATTTAAAATTTCGCGCGAAGTATCCTGTTGAAAACGTTGCAGTATGATGACGCGTGCGCGTGACGTCACGGATTGTAGCGGACATTTTGATCCAGCACCGATCCCACCTATAAGTCATCTGCTTTAATTGCATAATTCCACAGTATTCTGGACATCTGTGTTGCTGAATCTTTTGCAATTTGTTCAATTAATAATGGAGACGTCAAAGAAGAAAGATGTAAGTGGGAAGCGGTGTATTGCGGCCGCCTTTAGCAACACAAACACAGCCGGTGTTTCCTTGTTTACATTCCCGGTAGTTGACGGTGAAGCTTTACTATGGAACAGAGCCGTCAAGCGAACATGGTTCCCTACCACATGTCAACCGGCAGGTTTCGGTGAGAAAATGGTGATAATAAATCGGCTCTTACCCTAGACATGAGCGGAGAGCTTGCGTCGTTCCTCCTGCAGCTGCAGACTCTCTTGCCTCCTGCCACCGGCCGCCCCTGACCGTCGGATCCTTACACTGTGGAGGAGGGAAATAAAATAAAAATCTCGGCCCGGCTGCCTTCGCCTTGTAAAGAAACGTGGCTTCCCTCGGAGACACTGGCGGTCACCACACCCGTGGCCACAACCCTCCGACTCCCAAGTTGCACAGGTACGACCATTTAATCTCACTAAAACACTAGTAACACAATATGCAGATAATGGATTTTCCAGAATTATCCTACTAAATGTGTCTAATAACATCTGAATCGCTCCCACTGCCCTCGTCTTTTTTTTCTTTTTTTCTATTCCTTCACTCTCACTTTCCTCATCCACGAATATTTCATCCTCGCTCAAATTAATGGGGAAATCGTCACTTTCTCGGTTCGAATCGCTCTCGCTGCTGGTGGCCATGATTGTAAACAATGTGAGGATGTGGGGAGCTCCACAACCCGTGACGTCACGCGCACATGGTCTGCTACTTCCGGTACAGGCAAGGCTTTTTTATTAGCGACCAAAAGTTGCAAACTTTATCTTCGACGTTCTCTGCTAAATCTTTTCAGCAAAAATATGGCAATATCGCAAAATGATCAAGTATGACACATAGAATGGACCTGCAATCCCCGTTTAAATAAGAACTTCTCATTTCAGTAGGCCTTTAAAGCTACGAGCACGTGCCTCCAGTGCGTAACATGCATTAGCATGTTAGTGTTACGCCACCGAGCTAACTTGCTGTGTGAACGTAAACGCCATGATGAGGTATGCTTTGGACACCCGGAATAAACAGGTTCATTAGTGTCCTTAATACCAACGTTTTTTTTTCCACACTGATTTTTTTGTACATCAAATTATGCTGGCATTTTCATTGAATAAAGTTTTGTGAACAAAATGTTTAAAAATTCAGTGTAAAAAATCATTGTATAAAAAGTTAGTGTAAAAAATGTAAGAAATATTGCAAAAATAGTAATAAGACTCACTTGCGGTAAATTAAGACTAAAACAATCGATCCAGTCTCAGAACCAGCCAATGAGGTGCTTTAGTAAACTCAAGTTTTAAGCAACAAATAGTTTTACACTGAAATTTTAAACACTGATTTTTCTGTACACTGAACTTTTTTTTACCCAATAATTTTTTATTAATTGATTTTTTTGTACCCTGAAATTTAATAAAACAGATTTTTTATACACTGAATTTTTGGAAACTGATTTTTTGTTTCCTGATTTTTTTACACTGATTTTTTTATAAACCGATTTTTTGTACACTGATTTTTTTGTACCCTGAAATTTTATTTCACTGATTTTTTTATTTTATACATTGAATTTTTGGAAACTGATTTTTTGTTTCCTGAAATTTTATTACACTGATTTTTTTATACACCAATTTTTTGTACACTGATGTTTTTTACATTGATTTTTTTAAACACTGAATTTTTTCGAAACTGATTTTTTGTTTCTTGATATTTTTTTTTTACGCTGATTTTTTAATACATCGATTTTTTTGTACACTGATGTTTTTTTTCACTTATTTTTTTAGATCCTGAAATTTTATATGCAATTTTTTTATAAACTGATTTTTTTTAGACACTGAATTGTTGGAAACTGATTTTTTGTTCACTGAATTTTTCTGCACTGATTTTTTGTACACTGATTTTTTTTACACTACATTTTTGTATACAGATTTTTTGTACACTGAATATTTTTCACACGGAATTTTTTTATAAATAGATTTTTTTTGTTCACTGAAGTTTTTACACTAAATTTTTTGTACACTATTTTTACACAAAAAATTTTTACACAGCAATTTTTGTGCACTGAAATTTTTTACACAAAATTTTTGTAAACTGATTTTTCATTTATACATTTTTTTACACTGAATTTTATGTACACAATTTTTTACACAAAACTATTTTTACGCGGAATTTTTGTACAATTAAATTATTTACACTGAATTTTTTCAAACATTGATTTTTGTACACTGTATTTTTTTTTACCCAGAATTTCTGTTCAATCAATTTTTATACACTGAATTTTAAAACACTGAGTATTTATAGACTGTATTTTAACATACCCAGATTGCCATCTTTGTACTCTTCTGCAATCTGGGTATGACTTTAAAATGGCACAGTGCTTCAAAGTGCTCTAAATCTTCTGTACCATGAAATTTATTTTGTCAGTCAAAGTAAGCCATCAATATAAGTGGGTGGGGCTTACACAAATCTAGTCCAATCATTGCCTCTCTAATCTGTGTGGAAATCCTGGGCTACCAATCAGATGTTTCAATCCGCCCTTGTACTTTGATGTCTGAGTGTGACAGATTAAATTAATGCATGGACTGATGACACACCCTTTAATTATATAACTCAATAAATAATTACATCACAAATTAATTAAAACGTAAAATATACGCATCCAAGGTGATCCAAAATGTCTATTAAGTATCATGAAATGATTGCACTCACCAGAGATGTCTATTAATTTCAAAGGGAATTATCGGGAAATTTGGGAATATTTAGGGAAAACCGGGAATTGTTACATTAATAGATACTACAATTGTCCTAGATGAGATTGATGGGTTGGTGATGGACTTATTGAAATCAGTCGAGAAATATTGACATAGTAACACTTGTAAGTGAGATTTGGTATTTCGGAATTCCGGGAATTTCTGGAAAACCGGGAATTTGTAAGAACAAAAGATAGGTAACTTTGATGTCCCAACTAAGGGGGAGGTTTTAATGGTGGAATGGTTGGAAGGAGTTGAAAAAATGCAGAAGGAGAAGCTGAAAGAAAACAAGGGTGGAAATAGGGCTTTGGAAAACCGGGAATTCTGGAAATTCCTGGACTTTTTTGAACTTGGAAAATGGTAGTTTGAATGTCCAGGGGTAGTGGAATGTGTGGATGGTGGAACGGTTCGAATCCGGTGAGAAATGTGGGAATTGTAGAACTTTGAATATGTTCATTCATTGGAATGAGAAGTTCCTGGAAATTTGGGGATTTCAGGAAAAAAAAAAAAGAAAATAAATATATTTATATATATATATATAAATATATATATATATATATATATAGATTTCTTATAATGACTAGGGAAGGTTGTTTGGTTTTGGTCTTACAATACCAATTTCACTACAGCTTAGTTATAATACAGATTCCAGAATGTAAATGAAGTATTGTTGATGTTTTTTTAATGCATTATTAAAGTAATTTAGAGGTATGCTTGCTCGCATATGCTCCTTTGCTAGTCACCAAGAACAAGACGATTTTTACATGTTAGAATGCAAAAAAAAAAAAAATCTTTTGTATTGTTGTCTCTCATATTGATTGTAAATGCAAAATTCCACAAAAAGTGCAGTTCCTCTTTAAAAACTGTTTTGCACGCAATTGCATGAATACGTACTTGTCATGCTTTGTAATGGAATTAAATGGGTGTCATTTTGAATTTGTTTGTGGTGAATGGACTTTTTTTTATAACATCAACCAAGTTCAGTCTGTTGACATTTTGTGTTAGTTGCATATATATATATATATATATATATATATATATATATATATATATATATATATATATATATATATATATATGATAATGACAAGGGAAGGTTGTTTGGTTTTACATTATATATATATGTATATATGGGCTTCACGGTGGAAGAGGGGTTAGTGCGTCTGCCTTACAATACGAAGTTCCTGCAGTCCTGGGTTCAAATCCAGGCTCGGGATCTTTCTGTGTGGAGTTTGCATGTTCTCCCCGTGAATGCGTGGGTTCCCTCCGGGTACTCCGCCTTCCTCCCACTTCCAAAGACATGCACCTGGGGATAGGTTGATTGGCAACACTAAATTGGCCCTAGTGTTTGAATGTGAGTGTGAATGTTGTCTGTCTATCTGTGTCGGCCCTGCGATGAGGTGGCGACTTGTCCAGGGTTTACCCCGCCTTCCGCCCGATTGTAGCTGAGATAGGCGCCAGCGCCCCCCGCGACCCCAAAAGGGAATAAGCGGTAGGAAATGGATGGATGGATATATATTTTTTTTTTTTTTTTAAATAATGACAAGGGAAGGTTGTTTGGTTTTGGTCTTACAATACCAATTTTACTACAGCTTAGTTATTGTACAGGTTACAGAGCGTAAATTAAAAATTGTTGACGGTTTTCAAATGCATTTTTAAATTGCTTTAGAGGTAGAACTGCTTCCTCGCATTAGCTGCATTGCTAGCCACCAAGAATGAGACGATTTTTACATGTTAGAATGCAAAAAACAAAAAACCTTTTGTCTTCTTGTCTCTCATAAGGAAATACCTGTACTTAATACTGACCTATATTCTATGTATCAACTACCATCTGTATTTTTGATTGTATTCTGGATACAACTTATTATATACAGCTATAACAAATAAGACTTTGAGGTGTAAAACAAAGAGCACATGTGTAAACTAGGGGTTACCTGATGAAAAGGCACATGTACGCTGTTGTTGTTGTTTGGTCATGCAGGATCAAAATATGATTACCTGAAGCCTCACGCGTCCTGCAGGCCCCGGGGATCCTTTTAGTTTCATTCCATAATGACGGGGCCCGGCAAATATAATAACATTAATGGGATCATTTAATGCAATTGTCTTTATTTGGCGGGATTTGCAACATGCAAGATTTCCTCCCCGCACCGCAAATATCCTGTTGTTTGCTGCTCTACTTTAGTGCTATTATCATTATTACTCGTGACATTTTACACGTTCCACAGGAGAGCGATGTTGACTTCGAAGCAAACAGAACGTGCGCATGACTTAGTGCGTGCGTGTTAACCATGAGAATAATAATAATAGTAATGATAATAATAATAGATGCAGCAAACAGTGTAATCTGCCTCTTAGCGCTCTAATCCGCCGCCCGTCTTATTGCTTGGTGTTTTTCCTGCGGAATGAGATGGCGTTTAATCGACTTTGGGAGAATTAGTCTTTCCTTATTACTGTCGCGGTTTTTACAGGACTTTCCTGGAAAATCCCATTCGACACACATTTTAATTTCATTGCATGTTGAGGAGCAACGTCAATAATCCAATAACATTAATCATCATTTCTGCTCGCCCGCCTCCCAAAAATAGAGCGCCCTGCCGGGCCCCCGTGTCGCCCCGCCTCCTCGCGAGAGCGTGGACTTTTATATTTTGTGTTAAAGTATTCACAGCCCTTCACTTTTTCCACATTTTCTTATGTCCAAAATGGAAGAAAGTCATTGTCGTCCTCAAAATTCTACACACAATACCCCGTAATCACAATGTGAAAACCTTTTTTAAGATTTTTTTTTTCAAATGTATTAAAAATAAAAAAACAAGCAATCAGATGTACTTAAGTATTTGCAGCCTTTGCCATAACGCTCAAAAGTAAGATCAGTTGCATCCTGTTCTAAATGATCCCCCAGTAAGCGCTGGTAGTATCATGCTGTGGGGGGGTTTTTTCCGTGGCAGGAACTGGTAGACTAGTCAGGATAGAGCAGGGGTTTCCAAACTTTTTGATTTGGGGGGCCGCATTGGGCTAAAACTATTTGGTCGAGGGCCAAAAAGCGACTGCATGTACAGTAACTATATATATATACATATATATATATATATATATATATATATATATATATATATATATATATACACAGTACATATATATATGTATGTATGTATGTATGTATATATAAAGTACATATATACATATATAAAGTACATATATATATGTATGTATATGTATGTATGTATATATAAAGTACATATATACATATATAAAGTACATATATATATGTATGTATATGTATGTATATATATATTTATGTGTATATGCAGTATATTTATAGATATATATACCATTGGATATTAACTATATATATATATATATACACCATTGGACATTAACTATATATATATATATATATATATATATATATATATATATATATATATATACCATTGGATATTAACAGTATGTGAAAGTTTGACTCCTACTTTGTTTAATTCCATGTTGACCTCCTTAAAGTTTTGTAATCAATCAGAAATATTAAGCAGCTAAAATGCACAAAACACAGATAGGTGGGGACCGTGTCTATTGACGTTTTGTGTCAGTTGGATTTTTTTTTTTTGCCCCATTATTAGGAAGGTTGTTTGGATTTTGTCATAGAAGTAAAGGCATCATATGTTACTGCTTGAGGCATAATTAGAGGTCTTTGACCTGTTTATCACATTCTATCCACTAAATGGCAACCGAATTGTAACGTCTGAGACGTCAGACTTTTTGAATGAATGAAAGTTCCCTGTGGGTGAGATTCCATATTAATTTCATGACGTCTCGCGGGCCAATTTGAAGACGTTGGTGTGCCGCACTTTGGATAGAGGGAAAGATAAAGGAAGCAATATACAGAGACATCCTGGATGAAAAACAACTCTCCCCACCCATCCTGATGGAGCTTGAGAGGAGCTGCAAGGAGGAACAGGCCAAACTGCCCAAAGATAGGTCTGCCAAGCTTGTGGCATCATATTCAAAAAGACTTGAGGCTGGAATTGCTGCCAAAAGTGCATCAACAAAGCACTTATGTCCTTGTAATTTCTTAGTTATTTTATTTTTATTTCAAAAAACTCAAAGAAAACCTTTTTCACATTGTCTTGGGGTATTGTGTGTAGCATTTTGAGGACAAAAATGAACGGGTTCCATTTTGGGACAAGGCTGTAACATAACGAAAGGTGGAGAAAGTGAAGCGCTTTGAATAGTTTGAATACCGTATATGTCGCCGCCGTCTTGGCCAGCAATGGTCTGGTTTCACTTTCACTTGATTGAGTCACGACACTAAACGAAGCGGGTCGACGAGAAGCCGTAGATTTTGTTGGAAAGTGCTAAGTGAAGAGCGGCTCTAATAAGGCAGCTCGCTCCAGATGTCTCTTAATCCACGCTCAAGATGAAAGTGGAATCTTCTACCAATTATGATCCCGACATTCTGAATTATCCCCCAGAAATCCTTCCAATGATTCCCTAATAATCCCCCTGATGGGATCACATGACCTACTTACACCGGTCACATGACCAGCAGCTCAGCGAAGGAAAGCCTGTTGGACACACACACACTTTAAAGCTGCAGTAAGGAAGAATTGTGGTGTATTGACTTTGTCAAGATGTACACACATTGGTTACGACTCATGAACAAGAAGAAGTCATGTGACCTGTTTACATTAGTAAACCTCACTCCCCAATGAGTTTTAGCTCGGTCTTCTGCACGCTCGCCTCTCATGCGGACCACTAAACTTTAAGTCCTGTGCGTACACGCTGGCACTAAGTTAGTATGTTGGGGAGCAGGGGTGTCCAAATATTTAGACTTGGGGGCCGCATTTGGCTAAAAAAATTGTGGCCAGGGGCCATCCATCCATCCATTTTCTACTGCTTGTCCCTTACAGGGTGGCGGGGGGTGCGGGAGCCTATCTCAGCTGCATTCGTACAAATGGATATATAATTAATATAATTGGATATTAAGAGTATTTGAAAGTTGGACTCCTACCTTGTTTACTTCCGTGATGACCTCCTGAAAGTTTTGTAATCTGTCAGAAATGCCAAGCAGCTACAATGCGCCACACGTGGATAAGTGTGGAGAGTGTTTTTCATTTTTTCCCATCATGCATTGTAATGGATTTAAATAAGTAAAACTTGGATTACTTTTTTTATGGTACATGGATATTTTTATAATATCCACCAATTTCAGTGAGCAGGTTGTGTTATGTGTGACCGTGTGTGATGATCTTATGTTGCACCATGACTAGGGAACGTTGTTTGCATTTGCTTATACAAGTAAACGCTGTGCATAGATGCACTCCAAGTTTGAGTAAAGGTCCTTGACTTGAATTGCCCCATCTATCAGTATGGCAGATTCCAAAGGAGTTGATTAGAAGTAATAAAATCGTCCTGCAGAAAATATTCCTCATTTAATTAAATGTTTTTTAATTAAATGGGCTTAAATGAAGATGATGGGAAAATATTGCATATTTTGTGTGTTTTACCCTATAAAAAACAATGTTTTGTTTGACAAAAAAAGGCGTAAAACAAACAAATGTAATTGATATTAAGATCTAAAGTTGAGAGGTTTAAGCATTGAAAGTAAAAAAATTAAATAAAAAATAAAAATAAAAATAAAAATAAATAAATAAATATATATATATATATATATATATATATATATATGTATATATATATATATATATATATATATATACACACCGCCTTCCGCCCGATTGTAGCTGAGATAGGGACCAGCGCCCCCCGCGACCCCAAAGGGAATGAGCGGTAGAAAATGGATGAATATATATATATATATATATATATATATATATATATATATATATATATATATATATATATATATATATACATATATGTGTGTGTGTGTATATGTATATATATGTGTGTGTGTATATGTATGTATGTATGTATGTATATATATATGTATATATATATATATATATATACGTATATATATAGAAATACATACATATATATACATATATATATATATCCATCCATCCTTTTTCTACCCCTCATTCCCTTTTGGGGTCGCGGGGGGCGCTGGCGCCTATCTCAGCTACAATTGGGCGGAAGGCGGGGTACACCCTGGACAAGTCGCCACCTCATCGCAGGGCCAACACAGATAGACAGACAACATTCACACTCACATTCACACACTCGGGCCAATTTAGTGTTGCCAATCAACCTATCCCCAGGTG
Organism: Nerophis ophidion; assembly: GCF_033978795.1. Lineage (NCBI taxonomy): Eukaryota > Metazoa > Chordata > Actinopteri > Syngnathiformes > Syngnathidae > Nerophis > Nerophis ophidion. The sequence continues at coordinate 61,434,571 of NC_084619.1, read as the reverse complement.
CATGTTTTTGGAAGTGGGAGGAAGCCAGAGTACCCGTAGGGGAGAACATGCAAACTCCACACAGGAAGATCCCGAGCCTGGATTTGAACCCAGGACTGAAGGAACTTCGTATTGTGAGGCAGATGCACTAACCCCTCTGCCGCCGTGAAGCCATATATATATATAATGTAAATTTTATATTGACAGATAATAATAATAAAAAAGTAAAAATTAAAAAGTTATATATGACTTATTTTGGGACGGCGTGGCGCGGTTGGGAGAGTGGCTGTGCCAGCAACCTGAGAGTTCCTGGTTCAATCCCCACCATCTACCATCCGAGTTACGTCCGTTGTGTCCTTGAGCAAGACACTTCACCCTTGCTCCTGATGGGTGGTGGTTATTGCCTTGCCTGGCAGCTCCCACCATCAGTGTGTGAAATGGTGAATGTGGAAATAGTGTCAAAGCGCTTTGAGTTCCTTAAAAAGGGCACAAAAGCGCTATGTAAGTATTTTCAGGCTTGCCACTGACAGTTTGTTTGTGTTTTAGTTTTTCCTCTGTGTGTTTAGTATTTCCTGTCCTTAGTTCCTGTAAGCACTCTTATTTTTGTTCAGCTTCCCTTTTGTCTCCCTGAGTGCTTTGTTTCCCCTCAGCTGCGGCTGATTGGCACCGGCCAGACCTGGTGTCAATCAGCCTGTTCCTATTTGTACCTGCTTTGTCTTCCAGTCAGTGCTGGATTATTGTCCTGTCGATGTCGCTCTTGTCGTTGCTACCTGTTGTGTTGTATTTTGTCAATGCAGCGTTGAAGTAAGCTTTTTTTGATTGCGGTTTTTAGCTTACTGCCTTTTGTCCACTGCTCATAAGTTTGTTTTCATATTTCATGTACGGCTTCTGTTTCCTGCTCGAGACCTGCTAGCTTCCACACTAGGCCTTTTTGTTTTTGCTAGCTTCCATGCTAAGCTCTGTTTATTTTCTAGTTCCCGTGCTAGCTCTTTTTGTTTATTATCCGCCCACGTGCGGGCTTTTTGTTTGTACCCTTTGTTTGTTTTTGTCTTAGTGTTTTAAATTAAATCATGTTTTCCTGCAAAATGCCTCCTTCCTTCTCTGCATCTTGATGTTCGTCAACAACAAACTCTGACAAGTATAACCCATTTACATTTATTTGTAACATTTTTATGACCGAGACCAAATTTGAGGGGAGCCCTAAAGGTAAAAAAGGAAAAGGTAAAAAAAAATCTATATATTGTTTTGGTTTAGAAAATTAAAAATATTCAAATGGCCCTTGCCATTGATTGATTGATTGATTGATACTTTTATTAGTAGATTGCACAGTACAGTACATATTCCGTACAATTAACCACTAAATGGTAACACCCGAATAAGTTTTTCAACTTGTTTAAGTCGGGGTCCACGTTAATCAATTCATGCTTTGATTTTTCAGTGTGCGGCCCTCAGTGGAAAAAAGTTTACACGCCCCTGGTGTCGGCTATGGAGCAACGTGAAGACAAAGCAAGTCATGTACACGTGACGTAATTTTCTATATTACTCATCCTTACCCACGCCTACATACGTGACGTCATTACTGCGCGACCGCCCACAGTGTTGACAGCGGCAACGCGAGGAATGAAGACAAACCAGAAGAAACGTTGATTTACAACTTTACTGAAGAGCTATTACTAGTTCGTTCAAGCTACCCCAATACGTAAGTAGTTCAACTTTCGTTTTTTGAACAAGTTCATGTTCGCTTTGAAAACAAACAAAAAAAGTGTCATTCGCAGCTAGTTCCGTAGCTACATGCTAGCCGGCGACAGTTAGCTGGTTCGTGAACAATAAATAGTTACTTAGTTGGCATAAATAAGTTACTGTGCTGGCGCTTTGTGTCTTCTTTCTTCACCTGATATATGTTTTGTTGACATTTGATGCAATTTTTACAGTCGACCTAAAACAAGTCTTAGCGTTAAACAGCAGAAAAGTTAGTTAAAGACCTACTGAAATGAGATTTTCTTATTTAAACGGGGATTGCAGGTCCATTCTATGTGTCATACTTGATCATTTCGCAATATTGTCATATTTTTGCTGAAAGGATTTAGTAGAGAACATCGACGATAAAGTTTGCAACTTTTGGTCGCTAATAAAAAAGCCTTGCCTGTGCCGGAAGTAGCAGACAATGTGCGCATGACGTCACGGGTTGTGGAGCAACTCAAATCTTCACATTGTTTACAATCATTTCTACCAGCAGCAAGAGCCATTCGGACCGAGAAAGCGACGATTTCCCCATTAATTTGAGCGACGATGAAAGATTCGTGGATGAGGAAAGTTAGAGTGAAGGACTAGAAAAAATAAAAAACAGGGCAGTGGGAGCGATTCAGATGTTATTAGACACATTTACTAGGATAATTCTGGAAAATCCCTTATCTGCTTATTGTGTTACTAGTGTTGTATTGAAATTATACTGTCCTACCTGAAAGTCAGAGTGGTGTGGCCACGGGTGTGGTGACCGCCTGTGTCTCTGAGGGAAGCCACGCAGCTGCATCTTTGACAGGTGCACGGTGAACGACGCAAGCTCTGCTCATGTCAACGGTAAAAGCCGACTTATTACCACAATTTTCTCACCGAAACCTGCCAGTTGACATGTGGTTGGGAACCATGTTCGCTTGACCGCTTTGTTCCATAGTAAAGCTTCACCTTCGGGAATGTAAACAAGGAAACACCGGCTGTGTTTGTGTTGCTAAAGGCAGCTGCAATACACCGCTTCCCACCTACATCTTTCTTATTTGACGTCTCCATTATTGATTGAACAAATTGAAAAAGATTCAGCAACACAAATGTCCAGAATACTGTGTAATTATGCAATTAAAGTAGACTACTTATAGCTGGGATCGGGGTGGAAAAAAAATGTCCGCTACAATCCGAGACGTCACGCGCACACGTCATCATACTGACGTTTTCAACAGGATACTTCGCACAAAATTTAAAATTGCAATTTAGTAAACTAAAAAGGCCGTATTGGCATGTGTTGCAATGTTAAGATTTCATCATTGATATTTAAACTATCAGACTGTGTGGTCGGTAGTAGTGGGTTTCAGTAGGCCTTTAAGAAGCCTTTCTGTTGTATTATATCACCACTTAACTTTTCCTAGCGTTACCTAAGACTGGTGAATTCATTGGGGAGGACGCATGTTTTATACATTTCCAATTCAGCAGGTTTTCCCACTTCCAAAGTATGCAGATGATTCTTACATAAGTGCACTAAGTATGCAAATGATTGTTACATAAGTGCACTTAGTAAGCAGATGATTGTTACGTAAGTGCACTGCAGAGATCGATCGCTAATGTTTTTTCTGCGACGATTATTAGTAGTCAAAGAGGCAGATAGCGATATTTGGAGCCTACATGAATTTGCAGGGGAAAAAATGTAAACATTAATTGTGTATATCAGTAAAAGGTAAATGGGTTGTACTTATATAGCGCTTTTCTAACCCCTTTTTAAGGAGCCCAAAGCGCTTTGACAGTATTTCCACATTCGCCCATTCACACACACATTCACACACTGACAGTGGGAGCTGCCATGCAAGGCGCCATCAGGAGCAAGGGTGAAGTGTCTTGCCCAAGGACACAATAGACGTGACTAGGATGGTAGAAGGTAGGGATTGAACCAGTAAACCTCAGATTGCTGGCACAGCCACTCTCCCAACTTCGCCACGCCGTTGCCAGCCTTACTTATTAAAGTAAGGCTTTAATTTAGGCATGGGCAATTATTTTTCTTCGGGGGGGGGGGCACATTTAGAGAAAAAAAAATGTGCCTCGGGGCCGTTATATCTATTTTTAGGAACACTAATACAAAACCTCAAAATTATGTCTGATTGAATGCTAAAAATGTTATGACAGACCGCCTTAAAAAAATTGAATGGAATTTTAAATTTTTTTACTAAAAGAGATAACCAGAATCTACATGAAAATAAGGAATGTGGGATTTACGATATTAATTATGAACAATAAAACACTGAATATTGGCCCTGCGATGAGGTGGTGACTTGTCCAGGGTCTACATCTCCTTCTGCCCGATTGTAGCTGAGATAGGCACTAGCGCCCCCAAAAAGGGAATAAGCGGTAGAAAATGGATGGATGGAAAACGCTGAATATTGACAACATATGACGGTCACACCCCCTCTCGATCAACATATTTTACAATCAAGCGAAACAATGCAACAAAGACAAAGAAATATGAACGCGAAGGGTAAAAAAAAAAAAACACCTACAATGTGGTATATATAATATATCACTAAGCTTTAGAACTTTGTTGTAAAAATCTGCAGTGATGTTTTCACTGCAGATCATAATGGCAGCTACAGTTTCCATCTTAAAGATCTAAAATAATTTTTTGAGAATGTCCGGCTGGCCGGATCGAAAAGCTTAACGGGCCTGAATTCGCCCAGGCCTGCAGTTTAATCCAATCAATCAAATCCACTTTGTTTGTATAACACATTAAAACAACAAACATGTTTCCAAAGTGCTGCACAACAATATTAAAAACAATATTCAAATATTATCCTTAGCTCCACCAATGACTGAATAAAAGCAAATAAATAAATATAAAACCAATGTAAAACTAATATAAAACTAATATAAAAATGAATGTGATTAAAAACGATTTTAAAGGGTAAAACCAAATAAAACAATAAATAGAAATCAAAATTTGAAAACACAGAGAATCACCATGCTTGCCAACCCTCCTGATTTTCTCGGGAGATTCTCGAATCTCAGTGACCCTCCCGAAAATCTCCTGGGGCAACCATTCTCCCGAATTTCTCCCCATTTCCACCCGGACAACAATATTTAGGGCGTGCCTTTAAAAGCACTGCCTTTAGCATCCTCTCTCACCTGAAAAGGGGACTATTATATATGTCTCCGTTATCCATAGGTTTATCTATAACCCATAAAGTTGGCAGGCACAAAGCTATTTCTCAGCGTGTGTTTATTCCAGCCGGCACGTTAATACACTGACACACAAAACCCGGATTCCCATCATGCATTGCTTCAAAACTACAGCAAGTAGCAATGTTCAAAAAAATAACAGAGACGAAGCAGAAAAACGAAGAAGAGACATGGCGATGACGTGTAAGAAGAAGAAGTACGCTTGCCAGTTCCAAAATGACTGGGAAAAATAATTTTAGTTCATCCAGGACAGCTCGAAGGGGAAGGGGTATGCTGCTTGCAAATTTTGTAGATCAGACCTCTCCATTGAACACGGTGGCCGAATGGATATACTCATTCATGAATGGATATTATATATATATGTGTATATATATATATATATATATATATATATATATATATATATATATATATATATATATATATATATATATGTATATATGTATGTATGTATGTATGTATGTATGTATGTATGTATGTATGTTCTCATAGTCATCATTGTCACCGACGTCCCACTGGGTCATCATTGACGTCCCACTGGGTGTGAGTTTTACTTGCCCTTATGTGGGCCTACCGAGGATGTCGTAGTGGTTTGTGTTGTGGTTTGTGCAGCCCTTTGAGACACTAGTGATTTAGGGCTATATAAGTAAACATTGATTGATATATATATATATATATATATATGTATCCTTGAAATATACACACCTCTCTACTCAACAAATACCCTCCCCACCCCCCATCGAAGATCTTAAAGTAAGGAATATGTAAGAAATGCTTCATAAAGTGGAAGACAGAGTGCAAAGTTAGTGAAAATGTAAACATAGAGAATGCTGACAATTAACTATTTTCTGGAGGTTTTGTGCCAGGAAATTACAGCTGTGCTCTAAAGGGTGAGCTAAGGTGTTGTGGTATTAGCGGTCTTGGTGGGGACAAACGCCTTCCCTCATTTACAGACCACATTGGTCTGACTGCGGTCGCTTTGAAAAAAATCCCAAAAAGTGCCATACTGTCAAACGGACTTCCCCTCTTTTATCCACAACTTCTTCGCTCTCTGCGACACACATTTTTACTTTTGACAGCAAAACAACAAGATGGCGCAACCAAACCTGATAGTTGATACTGTTTCCTGATCGGCTGTTAGCGTGACACTCCCATTGGTCAGTGGTCAATCCCTGCCATGCTCTGTTACCAGAGAGTGCCTTTGTTCATGCAACCAACCTTGCTTCCATATTTCCACTTTTTGTCCGACGAAAAAGTGAAGAAAAAAAATGCAACGTTTTATTGGACGCATCTTTAGTTGATATCGCAATTATATCCATTGGAGTATATATTTATGTCATTTTGTCGCCCAGCCCTGAACGGCGCACTCATATGCTTTCCTTTTTTGTGGAGACAGAAAAGCAAGCCCAAATAACCAACCACACATGCAAAACAAGCACAGACTTGCTTACAATTAGCAGGCAAAGCTGATGGTGGGAGAATGTAAAACAGAGTCAAACAAAATTGTTCATATTATTGCATGAACCAACCAGTAAGAATTCCGGTTGTCGCGACCGGAGTATTTTTAGTGTTAAGCGCACCTGTTTGAAGCCATTGACTCTGTGTGTGATCTTGGTGAGTTTATGAAAGTGTTTTGCTTCCCAGAATGAGCGGCGATGAAGAGATCCAGGCTGCTTGTACTCGTACTCTCAGCCGCCTGTGTGCTGGTCTATGTCTCGCTGGTCAGACTCCACTACTCCACGGGCGGTCCTGACACGTGCCGGCCGCCCCCCCACCTGCCCGCCAGCGTCGAACACTTTCAGTACGGCATCATGTTCGACGCCGGGAGCACCGGCACCAGAATCCACGTTTTCAAGTTCAAGATGGATGGTGAAGGTGCGACACATGATTGCATTACAAAGTTTTTTCTCATAGGGCCCGGTGCACCGTTTATTTGTGTGTCCTGTCACGGTGGACGTCTACTGCGATTTGTGACAATACCCGAATCTGGTGGCAGGCGTCAATGTTTTCTAATTTTCACATTTCGAAATATTGAATTTTTTGCCAGACCTGGAAAATTAGGTGCGCTCAAAAATATGTCCAAACATATACACATAAAAATCTCAAGAACCCATATTAAAAAAAAAAACATTAAAAAAACATTTCTGTCGGCGATTTTTAGGCCAAAAAAGGCGTCGTACTTTAACGCACTCCTCTCTTTGTCTCTTAAAAAGCTTTCAAACGGCCGATTGAGGCCGGTGGTCAACATTACGGGAAGCGAGATACGCTCTGCAGGAAGTCCCATCCGGCCTCACAAGTGCAGTCAGAGAAGTCGCCACGCGTGTGGCGAAGATAAACAACAGAGTCCCCGTTGTCATGCACACAAGCCTTTTCCAGCATGGCTTCCATTTGGTTTGCCGCCCACGTTATCGCATTTCAGCACTAAGCTGAATCGCACTGGCTGAGTGCTCTTTTGGCTCCTTTGTTAGCCACACCGCTAACCAGGCGGCCGACACGCTAATTATGTAACGCTTCCCCTCGCAGATGGTCCCGCTGTGGTCTGCGAGACCTTCCGAGCCATCCAGCCCGGACTGTCCGCCTACGCCGACCATCCCGAGGAGGTACTGCTGTCCTGTCCGCCCGAACTCTGACCTCAGCGTTAACGCCCAGCCTCTCCTGTGTGCAGTGTACCGCCGGCATCTTGGAGCTGCTGGATGTGGCGAAGGCCAGCGTCCCGTCCTCCGCGTGGAGCGCCACCCCGCTGATTTTGAAGGCTACCGCTGGCCTCCGCTTGCTTCCTATCGAGAAGGCCAACAATCTTCTGGAGCGGGTGAGAGACTTTCACCACCACCTAGTCCTCAATCAGTGTGCTCCATCAGTGATTCCAAGTGCCACCATTATAAGCAACATTAAAACACAGTAGCGTAGTAGGCTCAAGTATTCATTAAAAACAAGGCAGAGTATATGAGATATCCTTGGCCCCTGTAACATTACACACAATGCCCAAACATCAACCATGGTACTCCATGTACATTTCATATTTACGGACTTGGTGTACCACTAGAAGAATTTCCCTGTGTGTCCAGGCGAGGGGGGTGTTTGACACGTCGCCTTTCCTGTCCCAGCACGACAGCGTGTCCATCATGGACGGCCCTGATGAAGGTACCGTCAGAACATTACATTAGGTTGCGCCGTATGGACGATGTGGATGATATCATTTTGGACGACGATACTATCGAGTTGGTAGAGCGGCCGTATCATAGCTTCTGCAATCCTGGTCACTGCCGTTTGGTCCTTGGGCACCTTCTCCCAGTGCCTCCCACACTGGATTAAATGTACTTGTGATACAAGCAGTCCTGCAGCACATTTACTTGTGTGTGATATCATGTGTGATACGAGCAGTCCTGCAGCGCATTTACTTGTGTGTGATATCATGTGCGAAACAAGCAGTCTTGCCGCGTGTTTACTTTTGTGTGATATAACGTGCGATAGGAGTCCTGCCTCGTGTTTACTTGTGTGATATCACGTGAATTATATTTATATAGCGCTTTTCTCTAGTGACTCACAGCGCTTTACATAGTGAAACCCATTATCTAAGTTACATTTAAACCAGTGTGGGTGGCAGTGGGAGCAGGTGGGTGAAGTGTTTTGCTCAAAAACACAACGGCAGAGACTAGGATGGCAGAAGCAGGGATCGAACCCAGAACCCTCAAATTTCTGGCACGGCCGCTCTCCCAACCAAGCTATGTCACCCGTGTGATAGGAGTTCTTGCAACGTGTTTACTTGTGTGTTATATCCTGTGCAACACAAGCAGTCTTGCAGCATGTTTACTTGTGTGTGATATTATATACGACACAAGCTGTCCTGCGGCATGTTTATTTGTGTAGGATATCATGTGCGAAACAAGCAGTACTGCCGCATGTTAATTTCTGTGTGATATCATGTGCGATACAAGCAATCCTGCCGCGTGTTTACTTGTGTGCTATGTGGGACACAAGCAGTCGTGCAGTGTGTTTACTTGTGTGATATAACATCTTGCGGCGCGTTTACTTGTGTGTGATATCATGTGCGAAACAAGCAGTCCTGCACCATGTTTACTTGTGTGTGATATCATGTGCCATACAGGCAATCCTGCACCGTGTTTACTTATACGTGATATCATGTGCGATACAAGCAGTCCTGCAGAGTGTTTACTTGTTCAAAGATGGACCGCCGGTTAACACCTAAATGTCCTCCAATAAAAACACATTTTCTTCTATTTTACTAAAGTCATGTACAAAATATAGACATGTTAGGCTATAGACTATTAGGAGCTAGCAGCTGCAAACCAGCTAAGCACACAATAGCATACAAGCTACTCATAGGTAATAATAATTGAACAATACTGCAGTGTAAGACTGCATATCGGTCAATATAAACAAGTATCAAATAATCACATTTACTTATTACACATACAAAGTCTCCAAAGAAGAAGCGTATTCGGAAGTATCCAGTAACAAACGTGTCCGCATCATTCTTACTCCGTCCACTTTTTTAAACATTTCTTTTGCATTTTGATATTTTTTGCTCACTCTCGGCCTCTCTCGACATGGTACGCACACGTTTCGTGGCCATTTATGCAAATTAGGATAACTTACAACCTCATTTGCCGCAGGTCAATTACGATCCTGTCCCTACTGTCCCTGTTTGTTAAAGGGTGACTAGACCAATCGGTGCTGCGACGTGGGCTGTATTTTTGTAGTTAACGTTACAATATCATCTCCACTTCTTTGAAAGGTGTGTTGACAGAAGTCCCCATGCTGTCATTTAGCACGTTTTAATTAGATTCTCCCTGTGGAGAGGGCTACAAAAATGGTCCCTAAGTTCAGTGTCAGGGACTACAAAGTCCGTGTAGGAGCGACATGTAGTTTGTGTGTTCTAACCGTTTGGAAGCTGGCCCAGATATAATCCAATCCTTTTTAAAGTAGTTCATACAAGCAATTACGGCCATGTGGGATAATGTCCCGCTTAATCTTAAGGGGTCGAGGGGTGGGGGGGCACAGGCCGATTATTTGCTGTTGATTTCTGAGGCTGAAATGTTTTCTCCTTCCCTGGCAGGCCATAAATGTCTTTTAATGATTACTGAATTAACTTCTTATCCAGCCCTACTTTGGGAGGGCGGGGGCTCTAATGGACACGCGGACCATAAGCGACCCTTTTAGAAGTCTAAACGGATCACACAAGCCTTATTATCGCTCTGAGATTTTGCACTTCTTGGCCCGCGTGCTTCTCCCGGCCTGAGATTACCGAATGGAAGCGACTTATTGTTAATGCAGATGTGAGTGGTGGTTTGGGTGGGGTGGGGGATGCGCGCGTGCTAAGTGCCGGTGTTTAGCTCGCTGAGCCGCGGCCGCGTTCTTGCCACACTTGTTTGTTTTGTTGGAATCGCCCACTTGAGCATGTGCGCCAGGTCAGAGGTCGCTGGTAAAAGGCACTAATGCTTGGTGTCGAGTGCAAATATTTCATCACGTTGAATAAGCCCCGCCTCCTGACATCTTTTATCGCTGGCAGACGTGATGTGAGCTCAGGATTTTATCATTGATATGAAAAAAGACTAATTGTTTTCTCTGCTCAGGAATTTCTGCATGGATCACCATCAACTTCCTCACGGGTGAGAATTTTATGTCCTCCAGCCTCACATCTTCAAATGTGCCAGGGCGGAGGTGTCCATACTTTTTCCACTGAGGGCCACACACAAAAAAATTAAAGAATGCCATTTAGATATTTTTCCTTTTTAAAACCAGTAGGGCTCCCTTTAAAGGGGTCTCACTCATTAAAGTGTTGAAAATAAGCCTTATATTATTATTATTTTTTGCTTTAGTTTTTACTACTATCTTTAGATCAAATTCACATCCATCCGTTACCATAAAGTTTTTTGTTTTTTGTTTTTTTAAAGTCTAAAGCACAAATAGTTGAACATTTTTACCCAAAACATTTTTTTAAATAGAATATTTGATGTGAAATAATTGGAACCTTAAATAGGTCAATCATTTTTAACAACATTGATTTTGATTCGTTATTAATTTTTGAATAATGACTGTTTAAGAAAAACATTACACTAAAGGTTGTGGGGACACAAAAGGCCCCCACTCAAGTGTTAAAAAAAAACCATATATTTTGTTGAATGTACAACAACCCAGTTTGGGGGTGTCCAAATGTTTTCCACTGAGGGCATGCCATTTAGAAATGTTTAATTTTCATAACCAGTAGGGCTCCCTTCAATTTTGGTAAACGTTAAAGGTCCCGGGGACCCAAAGTGTTAATTTTTTTAGTTTAGTTTTTACCACTATCTGTAGATCGAATTCAGATCTACCTGTTAGCATAAAGTTTTTTTGTTTTTGTTTTTTAAAGTCGAAAACACAAATAATTGAAAAGTTTTACCCAAAACTTTTTTTTAAATAGAATATTTGATGTGAAATAATTGGAGCCTTAAATAGGTCAATTATTTTTAACATTGATTTTGAGTTGTTATTATTTTTTGAATAATGACTGTTTAAGAAAATAATAATTACACTAAAGGTCTCGGGGACCCAAAAGGGGTCAAGTGTTAAAAATAAATCCTATATTTTGTTTAATGTATAACAACCCAGTTTGGGTGTCCAAATGTTATCCACTGAGGGCCACACTGAAAAATGAAAGCATGCAAGGGCCATTTAGATATTTTTCATTTTCAAAACCAGTAGGGCTCCCCTCAATTTTGGTAAACGTTAAAGGTCCCGGGGACTCCAAGGGGTCTCAGTCATTAAAGTGTTGAAAATAAGTCTTATACTATTTTTTTTGCTTTAGTTTTTACTGCTATCTGTAGATCAAATTCAGATCTATCCGTTACCATAAAGTTTTTTTGTTTTTTTTAAAGTCTAAAATACAAATAATTGAAAAGTTTTACCCAAAACATTTTTTAAAATAGAATATTTGATGTGAAGTAATTGGAGCCTTAAATAGGTCAAGAATTTATAACAACATTGATGATTTTGATTCATGACTATTTATTTAGCAATGACTGTTTAATGAAAAAAAAGCACACTAAAGGTCCCAAAGACCCAAAAGGCCCCCACTCATAAAAGTGATCAACGTAAGTCTTATATCGATACGTTTTTTTTTTTTTTTTTACTTTCAACTCTTAAACCCCTACATAGACTTCAGATCAGTTCCTTGAATATAAGTTTTTATTATTTTCGAGCCATGCCAGTTTTAGAGTAAAAAACTGCCTACATGGCAGTTTGTGTTGTTAGTGTTGTCAGTATTAACACATTCTGTACATATACATACATACACTCATGCACATAATCACGTTTCATCAAACATATATGAACGTTGTTGCCCTAGGGGAAACTGGGTAACACATGGCACACAGACAAATATTAACCTATTGTTACTATAACAATCTACAAGGTTAATATAGGTTGTTTCTCTTTCTTTCCCTCCATTTTTCTGCATTCTTTTGTATCTCTAGTTATCATTACGTATATTTAATGTTGAATTCTGAACAACTGAATAGTTGATTATAGAGGTAAATTATTGGTATTGTTAATTATCAACAGCGCTATTTCTATTGGTATTTGTAATGCTCCATTTTGTAGTGTAATAATGCTCATTGTCATTTCTGCATTATCATTTATTTCGCTAACTGCTTCTTTGCTATCAATTTGACCATCATATTTGTACATATCCTATTTTCTGATGTTGCTCTGTTGTTGTGTTTGCTGTTATTGTTTTTGTCTCTCTGTCTAATCCCACGCTTGTCCCCACAATTTCCCTCTCTGTCTTCCTTTTTTTCTCTTTTTATCCCCTCCTGCTCCGGCCCTGCTGCACCAAATGATAATATACAGAGTAAATACATTTAATAAAGTCAAATACAAATAAGGCAACAAGAGAAGTATCCTACACTTCTCTTTTGTAAAGTAAATCTGAATCTACATCAACTACATGATTTGCCTGAGAAGCTGGACAGGACAAAAAGTACTGTCAGTATTTCAATATTTTCTCGTTAAATTTCACCATTTTTGCTCTTATATTCTAATCTTTGTTTCTTTTAGGAGTATTTTTAAAATGTGCCGCGGGCCATAAAAGGTTAGCTGTGGGTCGTAAATTGCCCTAGGCCGCACTTTGGACACCCCTAGCCTATGGTCTCTTTTTCTTCTCTCTCTCTCTATCTTTCTCTCTCTTTCTCTCCCGCTCTCTCTCCCTCTCTCTCTCCCTCTCTCTCTCTTTCCAAAATATGTGTGTGCGTGTGCGATTACTGTGGACAAGGAATAGTGATTACCTGTTATTGGATTATTTTTCAGCCTTCAATTTTCCTAATCTGTCCCACGTCTGTTGCCCCCTCCTACCCCAAGGTTCCCTCCACCAGGCCCACTCGGCCACGGCGGGCATGTTGGATTTAGGCGGGGGGTCCACACAGATCACCTTCAGCCCACAAGACGAGGTGAGGAAGGCGTGTCCCTGTCCAAGTCTCAGCATGGCGTCCATCTTGCAGCGCTCTAATCGGCAAAGGCCCCGCTAATCCCAGACAAACACTCTCACATCAGGCAGGGGGCCCGGGGAGGGGTCTTATCTAGGTCAGGCTTCGTACACCAGGGATTGGTGAGCGCCTGGCCCTGGCGGTGGCGTCACGTCATCTTCGCCCTGCTTCCTCCGATTGAAGATGACTTCTTCGACGCCGGTGAACTTTCACCTTTTGATCACCTTGTCGTTGTCCCCGCAGAAAAGCGTCCAGACGTCGCCCATGGACTACATCAGGTCCTTGACACTGTTCAGCATCAGCCGCACCCTCTACACGCACAGGTGACCCCACCTGTCTGCGTCTACACCACTGTTTAACAAGAGGGGTGGGGCTAAGTGGAGTCACTTGCTTATGTAACTGAGACCACGTCACTGACCTTGTCTCCGTAGTTACCTCGGTCTGGGCCTGATGTCCGCTCGACTCGCCGTCTTGGGAGGCGTCAACGCTCCACCTTGTACGTTTGTTTTCATGCAGCCTTTTACTGAACAGGTGTCGAATTCAATATTTAATGTGGCACACCACCTTTTTATAGTTATGTCCGACATGTCATTCTTGTGGCCGGACACATTTTTAAAATGGCCCTCCGCATCATTTTAATTATGGCCCACCACATCATTTCATGGGGTCCGCCACGTCCTTTTATGAGGCACACCATGTAATTTTACAGTGGCCCACCACCTCTTTATATGTGGCCAGACACATATTTTTAAAATGGCCCTCTACACCAGGGGTAGGGAACCTATGGCTCTAGAGCCAGATGTGGCTCTTTTGATGTCTGCATCTGGCTCTCAGATAAATCTTAGCTGACATTGCTTAACACGATAAGTAATGAATAATACTGGTGATATTCAGTGTTAAAAATAACGTTCAGAATATAAAACATTCTCATGCACCTTAATCCATCCATCCGTTTTCTTCCGCTCCTGTTCATTAATGGTAAGAAGTATTTTATTTATTATTGGTTGACTTCAGAATAACAATGTTATTAAAAAGAATAAAAGACTTATACTGTAAAAATGTTGGTCTTACTTAAAAATGCACACATTTAGTTGTATTTAGTGTTATAAAATATTGTACGGCTCTCACGGAAATACATTTTAAAATATTTGGCTTTCATGGCTCTCTCAGCCAAAAAGTTTCCCGACCCCTGCTCTACACCATTTCAATTATGGCCCACTATAGAATTTTATGTGGCTTGCCACGTCATTTTACATGGCCCATTTGATAATTTAAACATATATATATATATATATATATATATATATATATATACATATATATATATCATAATTTAATTGTTGCACGCCATATAATTATAATTTGGCTCACCACGTCTTTTTATTGTGGGCCGTACCATAATTTAATTGTGGCACACCATATAATCATATTTTGGCCCGTCACTTCATTTATGTGGCCAGACACATATTTTTAATGTGGTCCTCCTTATCATTTTAATAATGGCCCACCACCTCATTTAATTTTGGCCTGTGCCATGATGAAATTTTGGCCCACCACATAATTTCATCTTTTTTAAGTGGCCACTCACATCATTTCAGTGGCCCCTGACATTTTTTTTAGCTGGGTCCCCAAATCATTTCATGTGGCCTCCATGTCATTTAAGTGGCCTTCTAAAAGCTGGAACTAAAAAAATCACTTTCTGGCTAAATGTGTGTGTTAGAATTTTGACAGTAAAATGTTGCTTACGTTTCCCGCTTTATTAGGATTATTACTATTATTATTTGTTTGTGTAATCATAAATTACAATTTTCATAACTAATTATGTGTATGAAAATATCAAAAAGAGTTGTCTTAGCAAATTGTGTCACAAAGTTATGATGCGTTTACATTCATGTTACAAGTGGCCCTCTAAGGGAAGCCATCACTGCGATGTGGCCCTCAATGAAAACAGTTTTTAAGCCCTGCTTTAGTGTATAAACACCACCTCCTTTTCTACTGCTGACCTGTGTGCTCCTGTGTGTGAACAGTACGAGGCAGCACTGAGCTGGTGAGTCCCTGCCTGGCCGCGGACTACTCGGGCAGCTGGGAGTACGCCGACACCGTGTTCACTGTGAGCGGACATAGGGCAGGTACCGTCCATCTTCTCTCTTCACACCTGCTCCACACGGACACACCTGTTGGGTCACGCCCACCTCTTGCAAGGTCACCGTTGTCCACTCTAGTGCCCAAACTTTTTCCACTGAGGGCCACAGACCCAATAATCAATTTTGGTAGTTTTTGCCTTCAAAACCAGTACAATTATATTTATTTCAAAGAACTAGAAAGTGCATTGCATGTGTTGAACAGCCAAAGCCGAACTTAGATGCTAACAGTTAGTTATATATACAAGCTAGATATGTTTATGTATAAATATGAGCTAAAAAGCTAACAGTTACTATCCTAACACGTGAACAATAGCATACTTACAATTACTGTCCTGGGCATGACGTTAAAATGCATCCGGCAGTGGAGGCTCCTCTATGAGGTCTTGGGGCACTAGGAGGTTAACCCCTTTACTACTGTTACCTCAGGTGGTCCTTGGCATAGGCCAAGTACCTGACTGTTCCTTAGCCAGCGATACGGTGAAGACCTCAATGGCGGAACAGGCAGATTACAGAACTACCACAAGGGCTGCGATGGCGAAGAAGGCTGCAGCAGAAAAGGGTCCCCGGTCGTCTTGGACTCCATGCCACTGGACCCTGACCCGATTCTGTGGTGACTGTCTGTGCATCAGGCTCCCCACGTAAAACAAAGTCACGCACAGGCGTCCTCCATAAAGGGATACACCCCTACCAGGACGGTCGTTCAAGTGACCGCCGATGATGACTTACAGTTAACATAAGTGAAAGACCGAAATATGATATAGCATGGTAATGTTAGCATGCTAAAATACTAACGTGTCAGGTACCAAATAATATTACTCTGAGGTGTGCATCTGAAAAATGTGTTGAAAACGCTGGCCTGCTAATGTTGGCATGCATCAAGTGCCAAAATAGGACTAAGTTGTACACCTTACGAAATTAGCTTAAAAAAAGCTACAATACTGACGTTCACATGCTAACAAATATCACTCGTCAAGTGACAAAATATTTGACGCCCAAGTGTATACCTGCATCGTTAGCAAAAGATTAAGCTTACTACCGTTAGCATGCTAAGAGTTATCATTGGTCGATAACAAAATGTTTGACGCTGAGGTGGATACCTGCAAAATGAGCAAAAAAGTTAGCATACTAACGTGCGCATGCTAACAGATATCATTCATCAAGTGACAAAATATTTGACGCCAAAGTGTATAACTGCGTCGTTTGCAAAAGATTTAGCATGGTAACAGTTATCATTGGTCAATAACTAAATATTTGACGCTATGGTGGATACCTGCAAAATGAGCAAAAAAGTTAGCATATTAACGTTAGTATGCTAACAGATATCATTCATCAAGTGACAAAATATTTGACGCCCAAGTGTATACCTGCATCGTTTGCAAAAGATTTAGCATGCTAACAGTTATCATTGGTCAATAACTAAATATTTGACGCTATTGTGGATACCTGCAAAATGAGCAAAAAAGTTAGCACACTAACTAGCATGCTAACAGGTTTAATTCGTTAAGCAACATTTGATGCTGAGGTGTATACCTGCACAATTAACAAAAAGGTTAGCATACTAATGTTAGCATGCTATCAGACATAATTCATCAATAAAATATTTGATGCCTTTAGCATGTGAACATGTATCATTCATCCATAATAACATTTTTGAGGCCCCAGTGGATTACTGCAAAAAAGCTAGCATAATAGTGTTAGCATGCTAACAGGTATCTTTCCATAACATTTTTGATGCCCAGGTGTGAACCTCCAAAAAAGCTAGCATAAGCATGTTAATGGGTGTCATTCAATAACAAAATATTTCATACCCAGGTGTATACATGCAAAATTAGCAAAAAAGTTAGTAAACTAGTGTTAGCATGCTAACAGATATCATTCTTCAATAACAATATTTGATGCCCAGGTGGATCCCTGCAAAAAAAAAACTAGTAAACTAGCGTTAGCATGCTAACAGGTATAATTCTTCAATAACAAAATATTACCAGCAACATTTTAAAAAAAGCTAGCAAAGTCCTCAAAGACGTAACAAAGTCAGAAACATACGATTGTCCGAAATATGTCTTTCTGAATCCGTCAAGGATTTTTCTCGTCGGTGAGAAAGTGTCCCAACATGTATGTCCAAGTGGTCCTAGAACATACTTGCCAACCTTGAGACCTCTGATTTCAGGAGGGGGGGTCGTGGTTGGGGGTGGGGGCGTGGTTAAGAGGGGAGTTGTATATTTACAGCTGTTGTGTGCGCAGTTGTGCAGTGCACTTTCTAAAGTAGATGTTATTGTCACAAATGCATGATTGATTGATTGAAACTTTTATTAGTAGATTGCACAGTTCAGTACATATTCCATACAATTGACCACTAAATGGTAACACCCGAATACGTTTTTCAACCTGTTTAAGTCGGGGTCCACGTTAATCAATTCATGGTACAAATATATACTATCAGCATAATACAGTCACCACACAAGTTAATCATCATAGTATATACATTGAATTATTTACAATCTGGGGGTTGGATGAGGAGCTTTGGTTGATATCAGTACTTCAGTCTTCAACAATTGCATCAACAGAGAAATGGACATTGAAACAGTGTAGGTGTGACTTAGTAGGATATCTACAGCCAGCAGAGAACATAGTGAGCTCACATAGCATAAGAACAAGTATATACATTAGAAATACATTTGATTATTTACATTAGGTTATTTACAATCCGGTTAGATGGGATGTGAATGGAGGGGGATTATAGGGTTGAAGTTGCCTGGAGGTGTTGTGGTGCATCATGTACAGTAGATGACAGTATTGTCCTGTTTAAGAGTGTCACATGCTGTTTACGGCAGACGAACTGCCTTACGGTAGAGTGTTAGACGTAAACGTGACTGCTGTTGTTGTGTGTTGTTTCTGCGCTGGGAGGACGTTAATGAAACTGCCTAACAATAAACCCACATAAGAAACCAAGAACTCGCCCTCGATCATTCTACAGTTATAACGTCATTGGGCAGACACGTCACTCAGGTCCTCATGGAGCTAGGGGGGGCGTGGCCTCCAGCTCCGCCTGAATTTCGGGAGAAAAATTCGGGAGGGTTGGCAAGTATGTCCTAGAAACCTCACCTGCGTGCTTTTCAGGGGAGGAGCCTTACGAGGCGTGTCTGACCAAGGTGAAAAAGGTCCTGTCGGGGAAGGTCAACATGGCCGACACTGCCGGCGTGGACTTCTACGCCTCCTCCTACTACTACGACCGGGCCCTAGACCTGGGCCTCATCGGTGAGCTGCTTGTCATGAGTGTTTGATTGGACCACATCATCCCACACACCTGTACAACAACACTTGTGTGTGTGTGTGTGTGTGTTTTTGTGTGTGTGTGTGTGTGTGTGTGTGTGTGTGTGTGTGTGTGTGTGTTCAGACAAGGTTGAAGGAGGACGCATCCTGGTGTCTGACTACACAAGAGCAGCTAAAAAGGGTAAGGTGGCGTCATCTGGTGGTTGTGTTCATGTACTGCAGCACTGCCCAGAACACATGTTGTGTAGTGTGCAGTGAGATGTCCCTGAGTCCTCCGCACAACCCTTTCCTCTGCCTGGACCTGGTCTACGTGTCAGTCCTGCTGCAGGAGCTAGGCTTCCCGCCACAGAAACCTCTTAAGGTGAGGAGGAACACGAGGACAGGTCCGCTTTTGTCGAGCTCATCCTTCAAGTGTGTTGTTGCAGCTGGTCAGGACCATCAATCAGGTGGAAACCAGTTGGGCCCTCGGAGCGATCTTCCAGTACATGGAGGCTCTGCAACCCACAAAGAACTGATCCTAGGGCCTGGACCCAAAAGATCAGTCTTGCTCTGGTTTTCAGGCAACCAGAAGAATTTTGCTGGAACTTCACTTCAGTCCTTCTGGACTCCATTATCCAGCTCACAACTGATAGTTTCTGTCTCTAGCATCAATTAGTGATGTCTGATCATAACACTCGATAGAGGATGATTTTTCTTCTTCCACGTTCCCACTGGAAGCTTCTTTTCACCACTTAAAAATACCCCAATGGTAAGTCATATTATGAGAGGGAAAATTGAAATGGGAAAAAAAAGTCATAAAGGATAAAAAGTTAAAATGAATGAGTTATGAAGTCTTATGAGATTTAAAGAAAAAATGGGGCAACACTAAATGGTCTGTAGTGTGTGAGTGTGAATGTTGTCTGTCTATCTGTGTTGGCCCTGCGATGAGGTGGCGACTTGTCCAGAGTGTACACCGCCTTCCGCCCGAATGCAGCTGAGATAGTCTCTCTAGCACCCCCGAAAGGGACAAGCGGTAGAAAATGGATAGATGGATGGATGATTGTGACATACAAAGTAGAAATTATGAGATAAGACATGACATAAAAAGTCATAAATGAGATTAAAAAGTCAAATACCGTATTTCCTTGAATTGCCGCAGGGCATATAGTATGCACCTGCCTTGAATTACTGCCAGGTCAAACTCGCTTCCCAAAATAATTAGCGCATGCTTAGTATTACCGCCTGGTCAAACTTGTGACTGTCATCATTTTCAAAATGGAGGAGGCTGATTTCAATATCGGTAATTTGAAATCGCGTAAAGGGAAGAAGATTAAGACCTATTCAGTAGGATTTAAGGTCCAAGCTTACATCTCACTCAAATTTTTACTGCATACCTTTGGTAAGTGCCAGAATTCAGAAAAGGTTTTAAAATAATTAGAACATGCTTACTTTTCCCGCATGCCTTTGGTAAGCGCAGGAGTGAGAAGAGGTTTTAAATTATTAGAGCCCCGGCGGCAATACAGGGAAATACGGTATATGAGAAGTTGAAATTGTGACAAAAAGTAACTATCAGAGGAATCGGAATTATGACAAAAATTATCAGATAAATCTAAATTATGAGAAAAAATAATAATTTTGAGAGAAAAAGTCAAAATTATGAGAAAATGCCATAATTATGCCATAATAGAGTTTAAAATAGATTAAAAAAGTCGAAATTCTGAGATTTGAAAAAAATCTAAATTATAAGATAAAAAAATTGAAATTTATTAGATAAAAAGTCGAAATTGTGAGAAGTCAAAATGATTAGATAAAAAGTCAATTATAAAATAAAAAGGTTTAACTATGAGGTAAAACATCGATATTATCAGATGAAGTCATCATAAAATAAGAAAGTTGAAACTATGAGATAAAAAGTCAAAATTAGGAGATAAATTGAAATAAGGATATATTTGAATTATGAGATAAAAAGTAAAAACAATATAAGAAAAGTCTTAATATAAGGAAGTAGACATTATGAAATAAAAGTAATTATTATGGTATAAAAGATTATGAAATAAAAAAAAAAATCCATATTGTGAGATAAAAAGTCGTGTTTGACTTTGATCAGTGGCTAACCATGAATTACCATCGGGTTATTTCTGTATTATTATTTTGGAGTGGCGAAAACGGGCTTCCGTGGAATCTTGCTTGACGGGAGTGAAGGTCCCGGTCACTCACGTGACTGGGATGGTACGTGAACGGTTCCTAATCAACCAATAGGGAGAGGCTTCCAGTGAGCCCACTCTGTGATGTAAACAAAGAAGTATGGCGTAACTCCAAATAAGTTCTCACACGAACACGTCCGTCCACGGCCCACAATGTGAAGACAATGTTTGGTCAAAATTGAGACATAAAGTGCCCAATAGTGTTTTAAAGGAGCTGAGTGTCTCACATGAACTGCTTTTGTTGCCATGGAGACAAAACACTGTCGAACATCCAATTCCAAAAAAGGAAGGAATTTTTCCGTGTAAGTGGGACATGACTGAGGGAAAGTGCGCACAACACAATGATTGTCTACCATGTCTGATTTGTCCATAAACTTTTGACTTTCCACTGCAGCTGTGAACGACAACTCCGCAAAAGGGAATTATTTGAGGAAGTTTTGCTCTGAACTGTCACTTTGTGTGTCTTTTGGCAGCTACTTTTGTATCAGCCCAGCAAATAAGACAATACTTTTTTTTTTTAAATCTGCAAAAAATGATATTGTAATGCAGTGGGTGTCCAAAGTCTGTTCCGGGGGCCATTTGTGGCCGGCCGCCAATGTTTTAACGACTTGTGGAACATTCTGCAAATATTATTATAAACAACAAAACATAAGTGGAATAAAAGAGCAAAGTGGTGAAAAAGTTGCATTATTGACTGTAATAGCACAAAAGTACCATGCAGGCTGTTGGTTTTGTCATTGTTAAAAAAAAAATAATGGATCAAAATCAATGTTTTAAAAATCTTGACTTATTCACTTACTCCAATTACTTCACCTCCTCTCTGAGCTGCTACCTTACCGTGGTAGAGGAGTTTGCGTGTCCCAATGATCCTAGGAGCTATGTTGTCTGGGGGTTTTCATGCCCCCTGGTAGGGTCTCCCAAGACAAACAGGTCCTAGGTGAGTGATCAGACAAAGAGCAGCTCAAAGACTTCTATGGAATTACAACGAAATGAACCCAGATTTCCCTCGCCCGGACGTGGGTCACCGGGGCCCCGCTCTGGAGCCAGGCCCGGAGTTGGGGCACGATGGCGAGCGCCTGGTGGTCGGGCCTGTTCCCATGGGGCCCGGCCGGGCACAGCCCGAAGAGGCAACGTGGGTCATCCCTCCAATGGGCTCACCACTCATAGGAGGGGCCATAGAGGTCGGGTGCATTGTGAGCTGGGCGGCAGCCGAAGGCAGGGCACTTGGCGGTCCGATCCTCGGCTACAGAAGCTAGCTCTTGGGACGTGGAACGTCACCTCACTGGGGGGGAAGGAGCCTGAGCTAGTGCGCGAGGTAGAGAAGTTCCGGCTGGATATAGTCGGACTCACCTCGACGCACAGCAAGGGCTCTGGAACCAGTTCTCTCGAGAGGGACTGGACCCTCTTCCACTCTGGCGTTGCCGGCAGTGAGAGGCGACGGGCTGGGGTGGCAATTCTGGTTGCCCCCCGGCTCAAAGCCTGTACGTTTGAGTTCAACCCAGAACAGCAGTTCAGAATACCCACCCTTTTTGGGTACACTCGAGGGAGTACTGGAAAGTGCTCCTCCGGGTGATTCCCTTGTCCTACTGGGAGACTTCAACGCTCATGTTGGCAACAACAGTGAAACCTGGAGAGGCGTGATTGGGAAGAATGGTCGCCCGGATCTAAACCCGAGTGGTGTTTTGTTATTGGATTTTTGTGCTCGTCACAGTTTGTCGATAACAAACACCATGTTCAAACATAAGGGTGTCCATATGTGCACTTGGCACCAGGACACCCTAGGCCGCAGTTCCATGATCGACTTTGTAGTTGTGTCATCGGATTTGCGGCCTTATGTTTTGGACACTCGGGTGAAGAGAGGGGCGGAGCTTTCTACCGATCACCACCTGGTGGTGAGTTGGCTGCGATGGTGGGGGAGGATGCCGGACAGACCTGGCAGGCCCAAGCGCATTGTGAGGGTCTGCTGGGAACGTCTGGCAGAGTCTCCTGTCAGAGAGAGTTTCAATTCACACCTCCGGGAGAACTTTGAACATGTCACGAGGGAGGTGCGGGACATTGAGTCCGAGTGGACCATGTTCCGAACCTCTATTGTCGAGGCGGCTGATTGGAGCTGTGGCCGCAAGGTTGTTGGTGCCTGTCGTGGCGGTAATCCCAGAACCCGTTGGTGGACACCAGCAGTGAGGGATGCCGTCAAGCTGAAGAAGGAGTCCTATCGGGTTCTTTTGGCTCATAGGACTCCGGAGGCAGTGGACGGGTACCGACGGGCCAAGCGGTGTGCAGCTTTAGCGGTCGCGGAGGCAAAAACTCGGACATGGGAAGAGTTCGGGGAAGCCATGGAAAACGACTTCCGGACGGCTTCGAAGCGATTCTGGACCACCATACGGCGCCTCAGGAAGGGGAAGCAGTGCACTATCAACACCGTGTATGGTGCGGATGGTGTTCTGCTGACTTCGACTGCGGATGTTGTGGATCGGTGGAGGGAATACTTCGAAGACCTCCTCAATCCCACCAACACGTCTTTCTTTGAGGAAGCGGTGCCTGGGGAATCTGTAGTGGACTCTCCTATTTCTGGGGCTGAGGTCGCTGAGGTAGTTAAAAAGCTCCTCGGCGGCAAGGCCCCGGGGGTGGATGAGATCCGCCCGGAGTTCCTTAAGGCTCTGGATGCTGTGGGGCTGTCTTGGTTGACAAGACTCTGCAGCATCGCGTGGACATCGGGGGCGGTACCTCTGGATTGGCAGACCGGGGTGGTGGTCCCTCTCTTTAAGAAGGGGGACCGGAGGGTGTGTTCCAACTATCGTGGGATCACACTCCTCAGCCTTCCCGGTAAGGTTTATTCAGGTGTACTGGAGAGGAGGCTTCGCCGGATAGTCGAACCTCGGATTCAGGAGGAACAGTGTGGTTTTCGTCCTGGTCGTGGAACTGTGGACCAGCTCTATACTCTCGGCAGGGTTCTTGAGGGTGCATGGGAGTTTGCCCAACCAGTCTACATGTGCTTTGTGGACTTGGAGAAG
>NC_084619.1:61280572-61405572 GCF_033978795.1 Nerophis ophidion | reverse complement strand
GGATCAGCAGCACAGAGATGTCCCCAGCCGATACACAGGCAAGCAGTACATGGCCACCGGATCGGACCGGACCCCCTCCACAAGGGAGAGTGGGACATAGGAGAAAAAAGAAAAGAAACTGCAGATCAACTGGTCTCTAAAGGGAATCTATTTAAAGGCTACAGTATACAAATTAGTTTTAAGGTGAGACTTAAATGCTTCTACTGAGGTGGCATCTCGAACTGTTACCGGGAGGGCATTCCAGAGTACTGGAGCCCGAAATGAAAACGCTCTATAGCCCGCAGACTTTTTTTGGGCTTTGGGAATCACTAATAAGCCGGAGTCCTTTGAACGCAGATTTCTTGCCGGGACATATGGTACAATACAATCAGCAAGATAGGATGGAGCTAGACTGTGTAGTATTTTATATGTAAGTAGTAAAACCTTAAAGTCACATCTTAAGTGCACAGGAAGCCAGTGCAGGTGAGCCAGTACAGGCGTAATGTGATCAAACTTTCTTGTTCTTGTCAAAAGTCTAGCAGCCGCATTTTGTACCAAATCCTACTGAATAGCTCTTAATCTTCTTCCATTTATGCAATTACCGGTATTGAAATCAGCCTCCTCCATTTTGAAAATGATGACCGGGGAAGTGTCACTCGTGACGTCACAAGTTTGACCAGGCGGTAATACTAAGGATGTGCTAATTATTTTGCGAAACGAATTTGACCCGGCAGTAATTCAAGGCAGGGCGCATACTATATGCCCGGCGGCAATTCAAGGATATACGTTACATCTTAGCGGCGTGGGGGAACTTCAGCATTCTTCTACTTCCCTGTTGTCTCACCTGCTTTCGGTCTTTGTTCACTTATTTTACTGCATGTTTTCTCTTTCATCTCTGACACTACAACTGGTTGCCTCTCAGAACCCCGAATGTGCACCGGATGCGAAACGGCAGCAGAACGGCGCCGCCACGATAGCGGGCTCCTTCCGTTTTTTTTCAAGTCAATCTGGTCAGTTTTCCGCCGTCACAAACTTATGAGGACGAACGAATCCGCTCATAATCTCGTGATAAGACGTGTTGTAGTAGTATCCTGTAGCTCACACACACAAACCACTCCCCTCTTTTCCTGGTTTCTGCATCAGCTTGTACAAAACCCAAAACCAGTGAAGTTGGCACGTTGTGTAAATTGTAAATACAAACAGAATACGATGATATGCAATATTATTTTCAATTGTATACACTGCAAATACCAGATACTTAACGTTCAAACAGGAAAACTAAATTATTTGGCAATATTAGCTCATTTTGAATATGTTGTCTGCAACACGTTTCAAAAAAGTGTGCACAAGTGGCAAAAAAGACTGAGGAAGTTGAGGAATGCTCATCAAACACTTATGTGGAACATCCCACAAGTGAACAGGCTATTTGAGAACAGTTGGGTGCCATGATTGAGTATAAAAGCAGCTTCCATGAAATGCTCAGTCATTCACAATTAAGGATGGGGCATGGGTCACCACTTTGTGAAAAAATGTGTGAGCAAATTGTCGGACAGTTTAGGAACAAGGAGGTATTGCAAGGAATTTAGGGATTTCACCACATACGGTCTGTAATATCATCTAAAGTTTCAGAGAATCTGGAGAAATCACTGCATGTAAGCAATGATATTACAGACCTTCGATCCCTCAGGCAGTAGTGCATCAAAAAACAAAATCTGTGTGTAAAGGATGTCACCAAATGGGCTCAGGAACATTTCAGCAAACCACTGTCAGTAACTACAGTTTGTCGCTACATCTGTAAGTGCAAGCTAAAACTCTATGCAAAGCGAAAGCCATTTATCAACAACACCCAGAAATGCAGTTTGCTTCGCTGGGCCTGACCGAGCTCATCTAAGATGGTCTGATGCAAAGTGAAAAAGTGTTATGTGGTCTGACGAGTCCACATTTCAAATTGTTTTTGGAAACTGTGGAAATTGTGTTCTTCAGACCAAAGAGGAAATGAACCATTCAGACTGTTATAGTCGAAAAGCCAGCATCTGTGATGGTATGGGGGTGTATTAGTGCCCAAGGCATGGATAACTTACACACTGTGAAGGCACCATTGATGCTGAAAGGTACATACAGGTTTTGGAGCAACATATGCTGCCATCCAAGCAACGTTATCATAAACGCCCCTGCTTATTCCAGCAAGACAATGCCAAGCCATGTGTTACAACAGCGGGTCTTTGTAGTAAAAGTGTGTGGGTACTAGACTGGCCTGCCTCTAGTCCAGACCTGTCTCCCATTGAAAATGTGTGGCACAATATGAAACCTAAAATACCACAACGGAGACTCCGGACTGTTGAACAACTTAAGCTGTGCATCAGGAAATAATTCCGCCTGAAAAGCTTAAAAAATTGGTCTCCTCAGTTCCCAAACGTTCACTGAGTGTTGTTAAAAGAAAAGGCCATGTAACACAGTGGTAACAATGCCCCTGTGACAACTTTTTTGCAATATTTTTTTGCCATTAAATTCTAATTAATGGTTATTTGCCCCAAAAAATTAAGTTTCTCAGTTCGAACATTAAAAATATATTTTTTTGCAGTCTATTTAATTGAATATAAGTTGAAAAGGATTTGCAAATTATTGTAATCTGTTTTTATATACAAATTACGAATTTTGAGTTTTGTATTTGACACAAGCCCCCATGTTCCCCATATAGCTGCCCTGGATATGCCTGTGTATGAACCATTAATTTTGGGCCTACAGAATCAGAATGTCCTCATCCGTTTGTGTCAACGGCATGAAATTACAACTGAAAACATTTTGACAAATTGACTTAAGGTGCATTATGATGTATTTTAAAATAGAGTATTTTATCTTTAAAATAAACTGCATCACTTAATTTTTGTGTTTGCGATTGACTGCCTGTCCAACATATGTAGATTTTAGTTAAATTGAACAAATTTGTTGTGGCAATTGGCAAATAGAGGATTGCTGCGTATGTTTAGTGCTGGAACCGGCTAAGTTCCGCAAGCGGTGGAAAAAACGAACACAATGACTTTGATAAAAACCGTGGATTGACCTGATACTTTTGCTGTTTTTTTTTCAACGTAGAGATGATGCAAATACAGCATGAATGTCAAAAAGTGCACTCATCACATTCAACCTCCTATGATGTCATAGCGTGTGCCTTAGTATGTGGTTTGCCTGCTTCTCCAGTGGTACAAAGTGTTTTGATGACTGATGGCGCGTGCCGATGACATCACAGACAGGCGTAAGCGTTGACATCTTTTTTTATTCAAAAGCACTAACTTTTTGGAAAGTCTGCAGTTCTTAAAGCCAACGTTTTCTTTTCTAGTATTGATAAGGAACTATAAAGTGGACAGGTATATAAGCCACGCCCACAAAATGTTAGTACAATTTATTTTGGTGGCGACATGTCCAGGGTGTACCCCGCCTACCGCCCGATTGTAGCTGAGATAGGCGCCAGCGCCCCCCGCGATCCCATAAGGGAATAAGCGGTAGAAAATGGATGGATGGATATTAGCCGCACCGGCCTATAAGTGCATATATATATATGTTTTAAAATGAATTGTATACACATAAATATAATGTAACTGTTTATTTACATACCTTAATTGTGTGTAACACGGCAGTAAAACGGCTGATCAAACAAAACAGAAGTCATCGTCATGGACCCGCTAGCTCCGCAAGCTAGCATTCCAATCAACTTAACAGACTCAATAACTCCCTGGTGACGTTCTGGTACATTTACGAAACTGAAACAATACAGAAATAATGCCAATTTAAGTTAATAATACTAACACAGACACTCATAGATGTGTTAGCATAATAGCTAATGCAATTGACGCTAGCTTCATTAAAGGCCTACTGAAATGAGATTTTCTTATTTAAACGGGGATAGCAGGTCCATTCTATGTGTCATACTTGATCATTTTGCGATATTGCCATATTTTTGCTGAAAGGATTTAGTAGAGAACATCGACGATAAAGTTCCCAACTTTTGGTCGCTAATAATAAAGCCTTGACTGTACAAGTATCAGATGATGTGTGCGCGACGTCACGGGTTGTGGAGCTCCTCACATCCTCACATTGTTTACAATTATAGCCACCAGCAGTGAGTGATTCGGACCGAGAAAGCGACAATTTCCCCATTAATTTGAGCGAGGATGAAAGATTCGTGAATCGAGGATAGTGAGAGTGAAAGACTAGAAAAAAGAAAAAAAAAAGGCAAGGGCTGTGGGAGTGATTCAGATGTTTTTAGACACATTTACTAGGATAGTTCTGGAAAATCCCTTATCTGCTTATTGTGTTACTAGTGTTGTAGTGAGAATATATGGTACCTGAAAGTCGGAGGGGTGTGGTGACCGCCAGTGTCTCCGGTGGGAGGAGGTAAGAGAGTCCACAGCTGCAGGAGGATGCAGGCTCCGCTCATGTCTACGGTAAGAGCCGACTTATTACCAGCATTTTCTCACCGAAACCTGCCGGTTGACATGTGGTCGAGAACCATGTTCGCTTGACCGCTCTGTTCCATAGTAAAGCTTCACCTTCGGGAATGTAAACAAGGAAACACCGGCTGTGTTTGTGTTGCTAAAGGCAGCCGCAATACACCGCTTCCTACCTACATCTTTCTACTTTGACTTCTCCGTTATTAATTGAACAAATTGCAAAAGATTCAGCAATACAGATGTCCAGAATGCTGTGTAATTATGCGATGAAAAGAGACAACTTTTAGCCGTGAGCAGTGCTGGAAGAACATGTCTGCTACAACCGGTGACGTCACATGCACGCGTCATCATACGTGTCGTCATTCCGCGACGTTTTCAACAGGATACTTCGCGGGAAATTTAAAATTGCAATTTAGTAAACTAAAAAGGCCGTATTGGCATGTGTTGCAATGTTAAAGGCCTACTGAAACCCACTACTACCGACCACGCAGTCTGATAGTTTATATATCAATGATGACATTTTAACATTGCAACACATGCCAATACGGCCTTTTTATTTGACTAAATTGCAATTTTAAATTCCCCGCGGAGGTTCTTGTTGAAAACGTCGCAGATTGATGGCGCGTGACGTCACGGACTGTCAGGAAATATTAGCTCAGCACCAATTACGGCTAAAAGTCGTCTCTTTTCATCGCATAATTACACAGTAATTTGGAAATCTGTGTTGCTGAATCTTTTGCAATCTGTTCAATTAATAATGGAGACTATAAAGAACAATGCTGTTGGTGGAAAGCGGAGTATTGGAGCTGTCTTTAGCACCGAAACACATCCGGGGTTTCTTTGTTTTTAACACGGAGCGGTCAAGCGAACATGTTTCTCTACGTCAACCAGCATGTTTTTGGATGGGAAAATTCTGATGTATATCTTACCGGAGACATCATTGGATTATTCGTCCTCCTGCAGTAGCTGTTTAAAAGGCAGCTGTGACCTTGGCTCCTCGGCTTTTCTCTGAGACACTGCGTGTTCACCGCAGCCATCCGACCTCGAGGTATGTCTTTACAATCTCACTAAAACACTATTAAAACAATAAGCAGATAAGGGATCTTCCAGAAATATCTCAATAAATGTGTCTAATTACATCTGAAACGTTCATACTGCCGCCGTCGCTTTTTAAATTTTTTTTTTTTTATAAAAAAATGTTCTAGTCCTTCGCTATCAA
Source organism: Nerophis ophidion (assembly GCF_033978795.1). Taxonomy (NCBI): domain Eukaryota; kingdom Metazoa; phylum Chordata; class Actinopteri; order Syngnathiformes; family Syngnathidae; genus Nerophis; species Nerophis ophidion. The sequence goes on along the minus strand of NC_084619.1, from coordinate 61,399,926 downwards.
TATCATCATCCACAAATCTTTCATCCTCGCTCAAATTAATGGGGAAATTGTCGTTTTCTCGGTCCGAATAGCTCTTGCTGCTGGAGGCTCCCATTAAAAACAATGTGAGGACGAGAGGAGCCCTCACCCTTGTGACGTCATCGTCTGCGACTTTGGTAAAGGCAAGGCTTTTTTATCAGCACCAAAAGTTGCAAACTTTATCGTAGATGTTCTCTACTAAATCCTTTCAGCAAAAATATGGCAATATCGCGAAATGATTAAGTATGACACATAGAATGGACCTGCTATCCCGGTTTAAATAAGAAAATCTCATTTCAGTAGGCCTTTAAGATTTCATAATTAATATATAAACTACCAGACTGCGTGGTCGGTAGTAGTGGGTTTCAGTAGGCCTTTAAATGACAATAGCACTTGCAAATATGCACGAAAACACTCCTACAGACATTACACATGGGACGGTTCAGTAATTATGTATTGTTTTATTCTATTGTAAAGCTTACTAACGTTGCTCAGAGTGATGAGTGAGGAATCTATACGAGTAGGAACGCTATGGATGGCTAGAAGACAAAACCGCACTTTTGCAGCCGGTTGAAAGCTCAGTCTAAACAGAGAGTCACTGTAAGACCTACTGTGAGCGAACTTGTCCAAAAAATGCCATCATAGCACAAACAGTAACACACCTATTTTGTGTCTGTGCTTGTCTTTTTTTACGATTTGCATTATGGCCGCCAGCGAGAAAAGTTCTTAAATTAGCCGCACCGATTTACAAGGCGCATGATTCAAAGCGTAGGAAAAAAGTAGTATTATTACGGCTGGAATTCACAGTACTTTAATCTTAGGAAAAATAAATGCATCTATCGATCAATCGTTACACCCCTATTGATGAAGTATTTTAAAACCTACAAATGTTTTTTTTATGAGATGTTTTGAGGCCCCTGGAAATCCCGGGTGCCCAAGCAACTGCCTAATAATGGTAAGTCCGCCATTGTTTCCGTTGTTAAAAACTGTGTCTCCTTAACGCTGACGACGCAGCACTAAACTTGATCGAAAACTCTCATCGTCCTCGCTAAGGGGCTCCAAATGTTTTATTTGCAACTTTCGTGGTCTCCCTCGTTCCTCTTAATCTATATTTCTGAAAGCTCACCCATGTTTGGTGCTGGAAGGAGTCGAGACGTTGGCCTAAAGACCGTTCTTGTCGTGAGCGGAAGTGTGGAGTCATGTGAAGGAGGAAGTGGGCAACCACGCGTCAAAACTACCTGCTTGACTGTGTTGGGAACGCAGTTTGAAAAGCTGACATGACGTGGTCTTCATTGTGTCTCCTCAGTGACCATGGTGGGCGAACGCCGCAACGGGAACCTGCTGGTCCAGATTGGCCCGCGGTTGCAGGCGTATCCCGAGGAGCTGATCCGCCAGCGCCGCACCCACGACGGCCAGATTGAGTACCTGATTCGCTGGTGCCTCGCCGCCGTCGACGACGGGTCCGTATCCGGGGGGACCAACTGTGCCGGCTCCGGTGGCGGCGTTAGCCCCGGGGCGGGCGGTTCCGGCGGCTCCACGTCCGGGGACGTGAAATCGGAGAACGTCCTGATGTGGATGTCCATGGAGGACGTGTACGCCAACTGCCCCTCGCTGCTGGGGAAGAGAAAAGCCGACTCGCAGCGGCCTCTGCAGCCGCAGGAGACGCAGGGCGAGGAAGAGGCGTGCGCGGCCGAAGGGACGTTTGATGAGACCGAGCTGCTGGACATGAAGGACGACGTGAAGAACCTGGTGCGTCGTGCCAGGAAGCAGATGGCCAAAAAGAGCGAGCTGTCCATCAGCATCACGCACACCATCCACGTGCTGAGCGCTTACGCCAGCATCGGCTCGCTGGTGGGCGTCTTCAAGGAGACGGGCGCCCTCAACCTGCTGATGGAGCTGCTGTGCAACAAGGAGACGCAGACCAGGCGCAGCGCCGGCAAGATGCTGCGAGCGCTGGCTTCCCACGACGCAGGTAAGGCCGTCACCGTGGTAACCACTTACGCGTGTAGCACGAGAGCTAAGTTGCCCCTCGGCAATCATGAAAAGGACATCGTTGGCGTCCAAAAGGACCGCAGAGTCTTGACCCCGAGAGACAAACGCTAAAAACTGTCTCCCATTCTTGTCGTCTCGCCATGCTTCTTCCAGAATCTTCTTGAGGCACAAGTGTCCAAAGGTTCTCTTTGCCGGTTCTGGTGCACCCCCTGCTTCTGCGCATGTGTAACGTGTAATTGCTCCTTGAAGGAAACTCACGCGAGTCGAATTTTTACAGTAAATGTCGACTTCAAATGTCAAATCATGTGCCACAAGGCATGCTGGGAGCACTTTTGCTTTTCCATAACAAATGATGGGGAAGCTCCGGTATTTTTCAGACTATAAGACGCACTGAAAATCCTTTAGTTTTCTCAAAAATCGATAGTACGTTTATAACCTGGTCCGCCTAAAGTACAGATTAATTCTGGTTGTGCTTAGCACCCTCAAAGCAATTTTATTTGGTAAGTGGTGTAATAAGTGTGATCATTAGATGGCAATCAATCTTAAGAGATACAGTACGTGTGGATTTCAAAAATCGATAGTACGTTTATAACCTGGTCCGCCTAAAGTACAGATTAATTCTGGTTGTGCTTAGCACCCTCAAAGCAATTTTATTTGGTAAGTGGTGTAATGATAAGTGTGATCATTAGATGGCAATCAATCTTAAGAGATACAGTACGTTTGGACTGCCCCCTCTTCAAAGAATGACGCTAGCAAGTACCTGTAATCAAGCAACACCAAAACTTTGATGTTTCATTGAGAATATAGACCCTTACCCACAGGGCTCAAAAATCTGTCAACATTTTTTAGTAGCACTTTGGTACGTGACAAAGCCACACCGCTTGATGGAATGCGCAGCAATAAGGCTACCGAGTCAGACGTACTGCACTTCAACATAGGGGTATTGATACGGTTTGTGTATAAGGACCCCAACACTGAAATTGGCCCTCGTGTGTGAATGTGAGTGTGAATGTTGTCCGTCTATATGTGTTGGCCCTGCGATGAGGTGGCGACTTGTCCAGGGTGTACACCCCTTACCGCCTGATTGCAACTGAGATAGGCTCCATTGACCCCGACAGGGACAAGCGCTAAAAAATGGATGGATGGACCCCATATGGCACCTATCAGAAGACATATTATCTGGTGTTTTGTTTTGCAGTATTATGCTTACCTTATTGGTACCTGCTGATGTGTATTTGGGATCTGCATGATTCCCCAAATTTGTGCACATCTGCCATTGTGGTCCGCGCTGTCGTCAATAAGCTCCTTCCTTTCCGCTCTCCTCTTGCTGGAGTGCGTTAATCCTCCGCTGTTGCCACTTCTAATACAAGGCAGCGTACAGTTGTAACTTATACCTGTCAGTAGACTCGCTATGGAAGCGCTAAAAACTGCCGGTACAACAAGGATGAAGGGGAGAAGAAGCTTTCAAAGTGGAGACGTAACAATAAGCTCTTAAAATGTAAGGCGCAAAAATAAGGAATATGTAAGAAATGCTTCATAAAGTGCAAAAAAATATTACAAAGTGTGAAAATGTAAACAAAGAGAAACTTGAGAACTATTTTCTGCAGGTTTAGTGCTATGTGCAACATTTAATTTGGTCTGTTATTTTTATTTAAGTATGGTATCAAATATGTATTATGCAGTAATTATTAATTAGATATTATTGGACCAAATTAATATTTTAAAGTAGCACATTTGTTATATTTTGTTATTTATACAGTCATGCAGTTTAGTTCTCACTTGTTGACGGACATGGGTTGAAAGAAATCCAAAAAGCCGCCACATCGTCAATGTGACTTTTTTTGTTTTATTTACAATTTCTTTGCTCTCTGGTGCACTCATCTTTAATTTCTCTTCTCACTCCGTGTAGAGAATCAACAGCGTAACCCATTGGTTCTCAAATGGGGGTACGCGTACCCCTGGGGGTACTTGAAGGTATGCCAAAGGGTATGTGAGAATTTAAAAAAATATTATAAAAATAGCAACAAACAAAAAACATTTTATAAATATATTTATTGAATAATACTTCAACAAAATATGAATGTAAGTTCATAAACTGTGAAAAGAAATGCAACAATGCAACTAGATTTTTTGTGGACATGTTCCATAAATATTGATGTTAAAGATTTGTTTTTTTGTGAAGAAATGTTTAGAATTAAGTTCATGAATCCAGATGAATCTCTATCACAATCCCCAAAGAGGGCACTTTAAGTTGATGATTACTTCTATGTGTAGAAATATTTATAATTGAATCACTTGTTTATTATTCAACACATTTTTTGTTATTTTTTCATCTTTTTTTCCAAATAGTTTAAGAAAGACTACTACTAATGAGCAATATTTTTGTACTGTTATACAATTGAATAAATCAGAAACTGATGACATAGTGCTGTATTTTACTTCTTTATCTCTTTTTTTTCAACCAGAAATGCTTTGCTCTGATTAGGGGGTAGTTGAATTAAAAAAAAAGTTCACATGGGGTACATCCCTGAAAAAAGGTTGAGAACCACTGGCGTAACCTAATGTGATAGTTCATACTGTTATGTGATTGGCTTTTGAGCATGTTCCTCCCGTTGTTCACAGACCCATCCTGTTTTCCTAGCTTTACAGACCGTGTTCAAGACGTGTGTTCAAGCAACCAACTGTGGTTCATTCGCCAAAAAATATCTATATTTTGTATTGATTGATATCAATTACATGTCTATCGCGATATATATTGATATTGTTTTATTGACCCAGCCCTAGCCTTCCTCCTCCCTGAACGTTTTGCTAACACAGCTGTGAACTGTCAAGTTCGCCGCAACAAAACAGAACGTTTATAAAATGTAAAAAATAATGTCAATTAAATGAAAATACCGATAAATGGCCTATCCCCACCTAGTACCAACCTCGTCACGTCCGTTGTGTCCTGAGCAAGACACTTCACCCTCGCTCCTGATGGGTGCTAGTTAGCGCCTTGCATGGCAGCTCCCTCCATCAGTGTGTGAATGTGTGTGTGAATGGGTAAATGTGGAAGTAGTGTCAAAGCGCTTTGAGTACCTTGAAGGTAGAAAAGCGCTATACAAGTACAACCCATTTATCATTTATTTATCATTTATTGAAGCACCCGAAACCTAGGTTTAAACAAGACCCTCGCCTAATGTGGTGTCTGCCACTGCTGTGGGCAATGTTTTGATTATGTTTCCTGGTTTGTTTCCTGGCGTCATGACCTGTTCTATCTTGCCTCCAATTGGCCAGCCATAATGTTTTGTCTCAACCTTAGCCAATCGTGACTCATCATCCATAAACCAGACAAACATCATGGATTTTCTCATATTTAAACCAACTAATCATTGAGATTCTCTGTATGTATTTCTCTTGTCTTCCTTAAACTCCGGTAGGGACAAGCAGTAACGGATGGATTGATTTGCAGTCTTATTTTCTCTCCTTGTAGCTTTTATGGACGTTAAGTCGCTACATGGATCTAAAAACAGCTACGGTACACCAAACGCTATTGGTTTAAAAAGTAGCTTGTAGCTCGTTATAGGGCTGGGCGATATTGCCTTTTTTTAATATCGCGATATTTTTAGGCCATATCGCGATATACGATATATATTACGATATTTTGCCTCGGCCTTGAATGATCACTTGATGCATATAATCACAGCAGTATGATGATTCTGTGTGTATACATTAAAACATTCTTGTTCATACTGCATTAATATATGCTACTTTTAAACTTTCATGCAGAGAGGGAAATCACAACTAAGTCAATTGAACAAAAGTGTATTTATTAGTTATTAAGCAATGGCACAAACATTCAAGTCATTTCCAAAACATAAATTGCAAGCTTGTCAGAGACATTTTAAGTGTCAAATAAAAATGAGTTGCATAACAGGAAATCAAATAGTATTCGTCCTTCACTATGTGGTATGTTACTAAGGTTATGAAATTCTCTTCATTCTCTAGCGAGTGACTTTACAAACGATGCTACATATTAGCAGTAATGCAACTTTTTATAGCAACGCCCCCCCCCCCCCACACACACTTGACAAATTACGGTTGTCTGTTCGACATATTCCCACTTGAAGCCGAACCACTGCCCGACGATGAAAACCCTGCTGTTGTTATTGGGAATTAAGTCTTCCTTCATTTGTTATCAGATCCTCACCATCTTTCTCTCGTACGGCTACGTTAGCAGCTAAAATTAGCCACGTCGCTACGTCTCTGGCCTTTTTTTTTTTTTTTTACCTCTCTGCCCTGCGAGGGCGTCTATGTGACGTGTGACGTATGTAAGCATGCTTGTCTGCGAGAAGGAGAGACAGGAAAGAGCGAGGAGAGCCTGAAGTGTACACCCGCAGCTAAAAGTCCTGCGTGTGAACGTATATTAGAATATTACGATAGTCATTTTCTATATCGCACAGAGACAAACCCGCGAAATATCGATATATCGCCCAGCCCCAGCTCGTTACTGCCATCAAACCAAATAAATCATACATTTGATCGTCTGTAGCGTAAAACTTCTATATGTAATTACCTTTCTGCGTTCCTTGGACTCATGCGCAGATGCAGAGTTGCATGAATTCCAAAGGGGAGCATGTCTTGCCAGATCACCGGTCTTTGCAACTGCCACCGTGTTTGTTCTGACCCAACGATTAAAGTCCCTCGGATCCAGCAGAATTCTTTGTCTGATTGTATCGACGCTTGCGGTGCCTTTGATTGTAGCTAGTGATGACGCTCATTTTATTTTAGAGCTCCACTAAAGTCATGTGACGTGTGGTCCGCAGGCAGCCGAGCCTACGTGCTGCTGTCGCTCAGCCAGCAGGACGGCATCGAGCAGCACATGGACTTCGATAACCGCTACACGCTGCTCGAGCTGTTTGCTGAAACCACGTCTTCTGAGGAGCACGGCATCTCCTTTGAGAGCATCCACCTGCCACAGGTGACCTGGCAACCAATGAGCAGAGGGTCGTCACCGTGAGCTGATTGATGATTTAGCTTTCGTGTGCCTCCAGATTCCAGGGAAGCTGCTCTTCTCTCTGGTCAAGCGTTACCTGTGCGTCACCTCGCTGATGGACAAGCTCAACACGGTGGGTGTGGACTCCAGCTCTGACAGACAGGAAGCCAGCTGCTCCCCCGCGTCTTCCTCGTCCACCTCCACCTGTAGCCACCAGACTGAGCGGCTCCGTGTCCAGTGTGAGTTTGAGTTCACCATGGCCATGGCCAACTTGATCTCCGAGCTGGTGCGCGTCATGGGTTGGGACCGCAAGTTGTCCCATGGCTCAGCCCCGCTCTACAGAGGAGACGGCACTTGGGCAAAGGGGGTGGATGCCTCTCTGCCCATTTGGAGATCCATCTTCCAGCCTCGCTTCAGCAGCTTGCCCGTTGTGATCGGCGCCGCCCAGGACGCCAGCCCGCATGGCGGCGCCGCCTCAAAGAAGAAGGGCGGAAATGGCTACAAAACACGTTCCGATTTCGCCAGTCGCTCAGCCTACGTGGAGTACGTCCAGGACAACTTGAAGAGTGGCATGGCGCTCCGCATGCTGGAGGACTACGAGGAAGTGAGCGCAGGAGACCAAGGAGAGTTCCGCTACAGCAACGACGGCTCGCCGCCCGTTCAGGTGAGGTTGTCTCGTTCCTTCTGAAATGGGGACTCAGCTGGACTCACGCTGTGGTGTGTAGGTGTACTGGAACGCTCTACGCAGGACTTACTGGGTCCACTGGCACATGGTGGAGATTTTGGGAAGCGGTAGCAGTGGCCCGGCCGACAAGGAGACCATGGAGAAGGCATCTTCCCTGACGGAAACCATCAGACTTACCTCAGGTAGGAGGTGATATTTGTCTGTCTGCGTTTGCTCCATCGTCTTCTTGTTCTTCTTGTTCCCTCAGCCAGCCAGACCATCTTCTCCAAACCCCCTGGCGGCCTGTACTCTCTGCCCTACTTGGCCGACAATCCGCAGACGGAGCCCGCAGCTCTGAGCCGTGCCGAGTGGTGGGAGGTCCTCTTCTTCATCAAGAAGCTGGAAGCCAAGGAGCAACATGAAGTCAACCACCTCCTCTTGCTCAGCCTCGGTGACCAGGTGCGTCTCCAGTGTACCCACGCATAGCATGCCTGCAAATATTATGTCAAAGGCGTCTCTGATTTGTTATCTTTCAACCCAGGAGGCGGAGCTGGACGACGCTGCGCTGATTAGTCTGCTCGTCCCTGGAGACGTGGCCAAGAAGGTCCTACACTACCTAAAGCAACACCTGCCGTCTTCCTGCCTCGGCGAGCTGCTCTGCTCTCACGTCTTCTGCAAACACTACCTTCGACCAGGAGGAGGATGTTTGGAGGACGAAGAGCTGCCGGGTGAGGAGGACACTTCCTGCTCCTTGAGGCTGCTGAGCTCGGAGCGTTCTGACCGCCCTAATTTGTGTTTGCCTTGCAGAAGGAGGAGCAGCAGGCGTGTGCGCCTCCTCTGTGATGGTCTCCAAGAGAGCCAAGAAGGAACTTCCTGCTGAGTCAGCATGCAGCAGCTCCGACACAGAGAGCGAGTTTCCTCAGGAGGATTCCAGCAAATATCCTGATGGTCTGGAGGAGAAGATGAAGGGTGAGTCCAGTTTAGCCAGAGCAGCACCAGTTCTTCTTGCCACAACCTGAGTGTATGGATTAGATGTTTGACACTTTGCTCCCCTGTCTGCTAATCTGCAGTCTTTAACTGTCCTCGTGTCATGGGCAAGAAGACGTTGCTGGAGAAGTTGGGGGAGGTGGTGGACATGCTCAGGAAAGGAGGTTACAGATGGGACATTGTCCAGAACTTGGCTGGCGTCATCTTCATCACCAGGTTGCTCGAGGACAAGGTGACACAGGAGAAGAACTCTATGAGGAGCGACTGTGTCCAGGGCGTAAGGTGAGACCAATGTTGTCATGTCCTATGGAAGTTAGGTTGTCTTATGGTTGTTTTAGGGTTGTCTTATGGTTGTTTTAGGGTTGTCTTATGGTTGTTAGAATGTTGTCTTATGGTTGTTAGAAGGTTGTCTTGTGGTTGTTAGAAGGTTGTCTTGTGGTTGTTAGAAGGTTGTCTTGTGGTTGTTAGAAGGTTGGGTTATGGTTGTTAGAAGGTTGGCTTATGGTTGTTAGAAGGTTGTCTTGTGGTTGTTAGAAGGTTGTCTTGTGGTTGTTAGAAGGTTGGCTTATGGTTGTCAGAAGGTTGTCTTATGGTTGTCAGAAGGTTGTCTTATGGTTGTCAGAAGGTTGTCTTATGGTTGTTAGAAGGTTGTCTTGTGGTTGTTAGAAGGTTGTCTTGTGGTTGTTAGAAGGTTGTCTTGTGGTTGTTAGAAGGTTGTCTTGTGGTTGTTAGAAGGTTGTCTTGTGGTTGTTAGAAGGTTGTCTTGTGGTTGTTAGAAGGTTGTCCTGTGGTTGTTAGAAGTTTGGGTTATGGTTGTTAGAAGGTTGGCTTATGGTAGTTAGAAGGTTGGCTTATGGTTGTTAGAAGGTTGTCTTGTGGTTGTTAGAAGGTTGTCTTGTGGTTGTTAGAAGGTTGTCTTGTGGTTGTTAGAAGGTTGTCTTGTGGTTGTTAGAAGGTTGTCTTGTGGTTGTTAGAAGGTTGTCTTGTGGTTGTTAGAAGGTTGTCTTGTGGTTGTTAGAAGTTTGGGTTATGGTTGTTAGAAGGTTGTCTTGTGGTTGTTAGAAGGTTGTCTTGTGGTTGTTAGAAGGTTGTCTTGTGGTTGTTAGAAGGTTGTCTTGTGGTTGTTAGACGTTTGGGTTATGGTTGTTAGAAGGTTGTCTTGTGGTTGTTAGAAGGTTGTCTTGTGGTTGTTAGAAGGTTGTCTTGTGGTTGTTAGAAGGTTGTCTTGTGGTTGTTAGAAGGTTGTCTTGTGGTTGTTAGAAGTTTGGGTTATGGTTGTTAGAAGGTTGTCTTGTGGTTGTTAGAAGGTTGTCTTGTGGTTGTTAGAAGGTTGTCTTGTGGTTGTTAGAAGGTTGTCTTGTGGTTGTTAGAAGGTTGTCTTGTGGTTGTTAGACGTTTGGGTTATGGTTGTTAGAAGGTTGTCTTGTGGTTGTTAGAAGGTTGTCTTGTGGTTGTTAGAAGGTTGTCTTGTGGTTGTTAGAAGTTTGGGTTATGGTTGTTAGAAGGTTGTCTTGTGGTTGTTAGAAGGTTGGCTTATGGTAGTTAGAAGGTTGGCTTATGGTTGTTAGAAGGTTGTCTTGTGGTTGTTAGAAGGTTGTCTTGTGGTTGTTAGAAGGTTGTCTTGTGGTTGTTAGAAGGTTGTCTTGTGGTTGTTAGAAGGTTGTCTTGTGGTTGTTAGAAGGTTGTCTTGTGGTTGTTAGAAGGTTGTCTTGTGGTTGTTAGAAGGTTGTCTTGTGGTTGTTAGAAGGTTGTCTTGTGGTTGTTAGAAGGTTGTCTTGTGGTTGTTAGAAGGTTGTCTTGTGGTTGTTAGAAGGTTGTCTTGTGGTTGTTAGAAGTTTGGGTTATGGTTGTTAGAAGGTTGTCTTGTGGTAGTTAGAAGGTTGTCTTGTGGTTGTTAGAAGTTTGGCTTATGGTTGTTAGAAGGTTGGCTTGTGTTTGTTAGAAGGTTGTCTTGTGGTTGTTAGAAGTTTGGGTTATGGTTGTTAGAAGGTTGGCTTATGGTTGTTAGAAGGTTGGCATAGGGTCGTTAGAATGGTTGTTTTTTGGATGTTGGAATGATGTCCTCTGGATGTTAAAAAGGTGTCTTCTGAATGTTTGAATGGTGTCTTTTGAATGTTAGAATGGTGTCTTTTGAATGTTAGAAAGGTGTCTTCTGAATGTTAGAATGGTGTCTTCTTGGCGTTAGCAGGTTGTCTTCTGGGCGTTGGAAGGGCGTCTTAAGGACGTTGGAAGGGCGTCTTAAGGACGTTGGAAGGGCGTATTTAGGACGTTGGAAGGGCGTCTTAAGGACGTTGGAAGGGCGTCTTAAGGACGTTGGAAGGGCGTCTTTAGGACGTTGGAAGGGCGTCTTTAGGACGTTGGAAGGGCGTCTTTAGGACGTTGGAAGGGCGTCTTTAGGACGTTGGAAGGGCGTCTTTAGGACGTTGGAAGGGCGTCTTGTGGGCGTTTGAAGGGCGTCTTTTGGACATTGGAAGGGCACCTTGTGGACTTTGGAAGGGCGTCTTGTGGACGTTGGAATGTTGTCTTATGGAGGTTATCTTCTGAATGTTGTCTTCCAATAGGGACAAAGTGCTGAAGCTGCTGGTGGAGCTTCTGGGCTCATCCTGCAGAAACGTGGTGACGTGCACTTTGAGGCTCACACACGTGCTCATGCTGAGATACGAGTGGAGAGTTCCCTTCGCCACAGAGGGCGGAGTCAAAGCTATACTGACGTGCATGCAGGAGCTCTCCAACATGTCGCATGTGCAAATGCTGGCATTGGCGGTGAGACACACATACACACACACACACATATAGCCACTTAGCGTCTAGGTGCTTGATGTGAAGTGTCTTCAGACTCTGAAGGTCATCACCGGCGCCAGTAAACACGACCTGTGCGGCCTCAGCAGCGTTCTTGCCCTCTCGGAGTCCGGCACTCAAATGATGCTGGAGATCTTTGCCAGCATCGGCTCGGCCACGCCAGAAGGCTCCAAGGGTCTGTTGGCGTCCATCCCCGCCGCAGTGGACCTGATGCTGAAGACCAAAGGGTAAGTGCGACTTTGGACGCGACAGAAAGGAATTTGACTAACCACGCACGCCGTGCCTCCGCAGCTGTACGCCGGCAGTGCGCAACGGCCTCCTCGTCATCGTCATGCTCGTCTCCAACCACAAGAGTCTGGCTGAGCAGTTGGTGTCCTGCGACGTCACCGCTGTCCTGAAGAAGTGCCTGATGCTGTCCCAGAACGAGACCATGCTGGCCATCATAGCGCTCAACCACATCTTCATGGTGCACAAGCTGGAGAGCAAAGGTACCCTTCCTCTTCCTCACCCGCCTCACCCCCATCAGTTTCAGCTGTCTGTTTTTGTCTCTGTCAGATCGTCCCGAGCAGTTGGACCTGAAGGATACACAGCTCCAGATGTTGCTGCTGAGTCTGAGGGAGATGACGGCCACTAAAGAAGTCATCCTCACCCTGGAACAGCTGCTCTGTGACCCTTCTTCACAGCTGGACGACCAGCGTGTCCAGGTACTTTAACTTAAATAAATATTGAACGTCTTATAGTACATTTTTTCCCAGTAGGAAAAACTAGGTTAGGTTACCGTATTTCCTTGAATTGCCACCGGGCATGTAATATGCGCCTGCCTTGAATTACTGCCGGGTCAAACTCGCTTCCCAAAATGATTAGCGCATGCTTACTATTACCGCCGGGTCAAATTCATGACGTCACGAGTGACGCTTCCCCTGTCGTCATTTTCATAATGGCGGAGGAGTTTTAATTGCTTGTACTACGTGTAAATCACACTGAAGGTTGTGATATAAAACAACTTTAACACTCTTACTAATATGCGCCACACTCTGTGAACCCACCCCAAACAAGAATGACAAACACATTTCGGGAGAACATAGGCTCTGTAATACATTATAAACGCAGCATAACAATTACCCAGAATGCCATGTATCCATGACTCTTGGCTATATTATGCACCAAACACACCCCCCTCCGTGTGTCGGTTGAGGTGGGCGGGGTTGGGGGCGCGTGTAGAATATAGCCAAGAGTCATGGATGCATGGCATTCTGGGTAATTATGTTGCGTTTATAATGTGTTACAGAACCAATGTTCTCCGGAAATGTGTTTGTTATTCTTGTTTGGTTAGGGTTCACAGTGTGGCCCATATTAGTAAGAGTGTTAAAGTTGTTTATATCACAACCTTCAGTGTAACTGGTATGGCTGTTGACCAAGTATGCCTTGCAATCTCGTACTAGAAGCAGCGAAATGCATGCGCCCGGTCGGCACGCAGATAGCATGGTGTAGAGGCGGGCGCAATGACATGTTTTAGAGCAGTGGTCCCCAACCATCGGGCCGCGGGCCGGTACTGGGCCGCAGAAGAATTTATTATTAGTTGTATTTTTTATTTTTTTTTATTTACCTTTTTTTTTTATTCTTTTACTGCATTCTTTTGGTAAGCGCAGAGGTGAGAAGAGGTTTTAAAATTATTAGCGCCTGCTTACTTTTACCGCATGCCTTGAATAAGCGCATGAGTGAGAAGAGGTTTTAAATTAATTAGCGCCCTGGCGGCTATTCAAGGAAATACAGTATCTTTTTTAAAGGTGGGTCGGGTTGTTGGGAGGGGTGAACTGCATAACTACTGCTGTACCTTTATTGCCCCCGAGTGGTGAAAAAGTCTAACTCTCAAAACTTTTGTCCACATGCACCAATCAACCTGAATTTTTTATGGGGTGTTGGGTGGGACTTAACAGCATGTTTACTCCAGCGCCTGTGGTGAAAAATGTCAACTGTAATTTCTTTAGTCCACATGCTCCAATCTTCCTGAAATTTGTTATGGTGGGTTGGAGTGTTGGGTGGGAAGCAACTGCATAACTACTGCTGCTCCTCTATCGCCCCCTTGTGGTGAAAAATTATAACTCTCATAACTTCTGTTATGCTCCAACCGTCCTGAAATGTTTTATGGTGGGTCGGAATGTTGGGTTGGACTAAACGGCATTAATACTGCAGCGCATTTATCGCCCCCTTGTGGTGAAAAATGTTAGCCCTCATAACTTCCTTACACATGCTCTGATCTTACTAAAAGTTCTGATGGGGGGTCGGGGTGGAGGATGGGACGCAACTGCATAAGTACTATAGCGCCTTTATCGCCACCTACGGGGGAAAATGTTTAACTCTCATCACTTCCATCCACATGCTTCCCGAAATGTTTTATGATGGTTTTGGGGTGTTGGGGGGCAACTGCGTAACTACTACAGTGCTTTTATTGCCCGCTTCTGGTAAAAAATTATAACTGTCAGACCTTCTTTCCGAAACTCCTCTCATCCGGATTTTTTTCTGGGGTGTTGGGTGGAACTCAAATGCATAACTACTACTGAAGGAACCCTCCTGAAGGAATCAATAAAATACTATCGATCTAATACAGTGCCTTTATCGCCCCCTTCTGGTGAAAAATTATGATAGTCATAACTTCCTTACACATGCTTTGATCGTCCTGAAAGTTTTGTGAGTGTGTCGGGTTGTCGGGCATGAACCCTGCATTGCAAGCGGGTGAGGGCCCGTTCAAAGCTGCTAATACTTTTTAATTTTTGTTACTTTGCTAAACGTCGCACTAGCGAGCTGAAAGGCTCTTTGTCCGTGCTTCCTGTGTGTGTAATGCTTGCAGTCTCGCCTCTACCCACTGAGACAAAAATTGCAGATGAGTGGAAAGAGGGCTCACTCGGTCCAGTTAATTAAATAAACGTCTTTTGGTGCTGAGAGTGATGCACAGAGTGAGACCTCTTTCGTCCTTTTGAAACGAGAAACGAAGTCTTAAGATGGTGCAAAGAGCAAGAATAAGTTCAACACTTATTCTTGTTCTTCCATTGTTTCGGATCTTTTGTGTTCTCAGGTGTCACAGAATCGAGACACTTTTCAGGACTTGGTCCGTCTGATGGAGCATCTCCGAGCGGACCGGGCCGTCCAGCTGTCCATCCTCCGGTACAAACATGTTATGAACCTTTACCTCGCCATGCCACTCTGGCGCCCCCTGTTGGTGACTGATAAATGATTGATTGACTTCTGCTTTTTGTGTCTCGCTCATACCAGCATCCTGAATAAGTTTTTGGACAGCTACCAGGAGGATGCGCTGCCCTGGCACGAGAGCATCGAGCCCTGCCTGGCGTCCATGACGGCCTTTTTCAGCGACAAAGAGGTGAGGACCAACAGAGCGGAACGCTGAAGCAGAAAATTGCTGACCAGCAGCTCCGGCACCGCGCTGTGCGCAGGTGATGCAGCAGTTCATCCGCTTCTTGTACCGCCTGGCGTCTCTAAACAAAGACTACGCCGTGGTCATGTGCCGCCTGGGAACCAAGGAGGCGCTGCTAAAGACGCTGGACAAACACGGCGCCAACCTCCCGCTGGTCGCTGAGCTGCGAGACCTCGTCACCGACTGTGAGAAGTACGCCAGCCTCTACAAGAAGATGACCACCAGCGTCCTCGCCGGCTGCATCCAGGTACTGCAGAGACACATGGAGGACACTCTTGTCGCCTTAGTCGGTGCCTCACTCTGCTTCTTGTGTACCGTCAGATGGTATTGGGCCAGATTGAGGAGCATCGCCGCAGCCATCTGCCAATCAACATTCCTTTCTTTGACGTCTTCCTCAGGAATCTTTGCCAAGGTGAGACTTTTATCTTTGCTTCTGGCGCCATCCTCACGCTTCTGTGGCCGGTGCTCAGGTTCCAGTGTGGAGCTGAAGGAGGAGAAGTGTTGGGAGAAGGTGGAGGTGTCGTCCAATCACCATCGAGCTAACAAGCTGACCGACAAGAACAGTAAAACGTACTGGGAGTCCAATGGACCCACCGGCTCGCACTTCATCAACATCTTCATGCACAGAGGCGTCATCATCCGGTACTTGACGCTGCCATGCCATCCCTCTTCCTTCCTACAGTCTTGTATCATACTTCTGTTTGTGTGTATATGTGTGTTTAGGCAGTTGGCCATCCAGGTGGCAAGCGAGGACTCTAGCTACATGCCGGCCCGGATCCTGGTTCTGGGCGGAGATGACCCGGCCAACATCAGCACTGAACTCAACACAGTAAGGACAAGCTTGTCTGCTGTTCACCCTACTGCTATCATACACTGGATCACATGATGCTCACTGTGTTTGTGTGTGTGTAGGTTAATGTGACCACGTCAGCCAGTCGGGTGGTTCTTCTAGAGAACATGACCAAATTCTGGTCCATCATACAGATCCGCGTCAAGAGATGCCAGCAGGTCAGACTTTGAGCTCATGTCCGTGTGTCCCGTCCTTCGTCCCCACCGCTCCCCACTGACCACACCTTCTCTGTGACAGGGTGGCATCGACACAAGGGTTCACGGTTTTGAGGTTTTGGGGCCGAAACCAACGTTCTGGCCCGTGTTCAAAGAGCAGCTATGCTGTCGGACCTTCTTGTTCTACAGCACCAAGGCGCACACGTGGTGTCAGGAAGTGATGGACGAGCAGACTCAGCTGCTGCAGCTCTTCAATAAGTAGTGCACCTTCTCCAAGTCCTGCAGGTTCTTCGCCGTGCTGTTGCTGCATCACTAAGAGTGTGTATCTGTGCGTGTGCATGCTCAGGCTCAACAGCGCCCTCAAACATGAGCAGATGTTTGCAGACCGTTTCCTGCCAGACGCTGAAGCTGCTGAAGCTCTGGGTCGAACCTGCTGGGAGGCGCTGGTCACACCTATCGTGCACACAATCACCTTTTCAGGTAAAACACTTTATACCACACGTTCACATTACTTCGGAGCTTAATTTAATGCCAAAACTCAACAAACACACACGTTTTTGTTTACGTCCAGTGATTTGCAAGTTAAAAAACAATTTTCTTCAATCAAAAAAACAATTTGCAAGTAAAAAAAAAAATGTTCCCACATCTGTGGTCACTTGGAAGGTTTCTCATTGTTCCCACTGGGTTGAGGTTTTCTTGCCCTGATGTGGGATCAGATCCAGGGATGTCGTTGTAGTCTATGAACCCATTTGAGTCATTTGCGATTAAGGGCTGTATGAATAAACTTTGAGTAATTGAAAAACAATTTTATTCAATTGAAAAAAACTTTGCACGTGAAAAAATTATTTTCTCCAAAGATAAAGATAAAACTTTTTGGCAGTATTATGTCCAATCCACACACTTGCACTTAGAACACCCGTAGTTTGCACTCTACAACAACAGGTGATGCTGCTCAGTCAATTTAAGGTTGTCAGAGCTACTGATATTTGCGCATGGTGCCGTCTGCCCAAAATAAGAAAAAGAAGTTAAGTAATTTTCAAATGACACAGCATCTTACCTTTAGTACAATTCCATTTTCAGTAATGTTGTAAATAGATAACTAATAGAACAAAAAATGCATTATATTATATATATAATAAATTAATAATATAAATATATTCTACATAGTCTACATTTAAGTGTTTTACATTGTAGTAATAAAATAATACAATCAATCAAAGTTTACTTGTAAAGCCTTTTTAGCAGGACTTAATGCCAGCGCTCATTAGCATTAGTGCTGTTTTTAGCTTGTGAATCCCCACTAAGGAAATGAAGAAGGCGAAAGTTATGGAAGCATAGAAAATTTGAATTTATCGATAAAATCAACATATTGCCCAAGTCCACTCCGGGATCGCTTTTTTAATTGAAGAAAATATTTTTCTATCTTGCAAATAATTTTTTTTTACTTGCAGTATATTGTTTAATTTACTTGTGAATCGTCGTGCGTGAGTAAAAACATTTTTGTGTGTCTGTGGAGTTTTGACAGTAATTGCCCACCATGTGTTACCTTCCAGAATCCTCTGGCACCAGTCCGCTGTTGTGGCTGCTCAGCGAGTACCTGGACAACTCCGACTTCGCCCACCGCTGCAAAGGCAGGGCAGCCATCTTCAACTCCCGTGTGAGACGCCTGACGCACCTGTTGGTTCACGTGGACACAAGCCGGCCCGACGGCGAGCAGCTAAAACCTCCCGTCAAGTCAAGTGAGCAAGGATTTAAATATCATTCGTCGTTCCTGTTTTGGAATTTTTCATGTTCAGTAAAGTAACGTCCAGAAAAAAACAAAGGTCTGTTAAATATTTATTTGATAGCTCAAATAACATCAGATTACAAAGGAACATTGTTTTACGCTGCTACAGAAAGAAGGATAGGAATAAGTAAGAGAGAGGGACAAAAAAATGTTACGTAGCTTTTGGTGATAAGTAGGGATGTCCAAAAATATCAGCCGATAAATGCTTTAAAACGTAATATCGGAAATTATCGGTATCCGTTTAAACCTCCCGATTTTCAGCGCCCCTCCCGAAAATCTCCCCGAGCAACCATTCTCCCGAATTTCTCCCGATTTCCACCTGGACAACATTATTGGGGGCGTGCCTTAAAGGCACTACCATTAGTGTCCTCTACAACCTGTCTGCTTCTCCGCTTTTCCTCCATACAAACAGCGTGCCGGCCCAGTCACATAATATATGCGGCTTTTACACACACATAAGTGAATGCAAGGCATACTTGGTCAATAGCCATAAAGTCACACTGAGGGTGGCCATATAAACAACTTTAACACTGTTACAAATATGCGCCACACCAAACAAGAATGACAAACACATTCCGGGAGAACATCCGCACCGTAACACAACATAAACACAACAGAACAAATACCCAGAAGCCGTTGCAGCACTAACTCTTCCGGGACGCTACAATATACACCCCCGCTACCACCAAACCCCGCCCACTCCATCTCCCAAATTCAGAGTTCTCAAGGTTGGCAAGTATGCTCTAGTATACTCTGGACTGAAGCTGCGTGCCTTCGTTTTTTGTAGCTGTTGTTTTGAGGCATCCATCCATCCATTTTCTACCGCTTATTCCCTTTGGAGTTGCGGAGGGCGCTGGTGCCTATCTCAGCTACAATCGGGCGGAAGGCGGGGTACACCCTGGACAAGTCGCCATCTCATCGCAGTCTTTTGAGGCATGTTTAAAAAAATAATAATAATGCACTTTGTGAAAGTCAAAGTATAGTATTTCACATAGTTGTAGTGGGTATCAGGATTATCTAAGGGAGAGCATGTACCAATTCCAAGCTGCTGTTTTGAAGCATGTTTAAAAAAATAATGCACTTTGTGACTTCAATAATAAATATGGCAGTGCCATGTTGGCATATTTTTTTCCATAACTTGAGTTGAAGTTGTTTTATTATTTTGGAAAACCTTGTTTTTGATTGATTGATTGAAACTTTTATTAGTAGATTGCACAGTACAGTACATATTCCGTACAGTTGACCACTAAATGGTAACACCCGAATAAGTGTTTTAACTTGTTTAAGTCCGGGTCCGCGTTAATCAATTCACGGTATAGTTATATTGTTTATTGCATCCAGCGGGGCTTTACAACAAATTTAGACATAATAATGCGTTAATTCCACGACTGTATATATTGGTGTCGGTTGATATCGGAATCGGTAATTAAAAGTTGGACAATATTGGATATCGGCAAAAAAGCCATTATCGGACATCTCTCTTGGTAAGGGAGGAGTTTTGCTCAAATGTCCTGTCTCCTGGGAGTGTGAGAGAGAAGAAGATTGGGAAAGACAAACTGTGGACAGGAATGTTTTGGTTAAGCATTGGGTAAGGCAGTTAACAACGTTCATCATGAAAAATATCCATTTGGAGAGTAACCTTTGACAAAGGACAAATAGAACATGCATCAGTGATCTCCCAACTTTACAGCAGGTTTTGTCCTATTCACAGAGAAGGTGGGGGTTTGAAGTTATCCCCAATGGGCTCCAAGAATGCATAGGGGTCATAAAATGGCTTATTTTAGGACAAAAACCAGACCAATGCAGTGAAAACAAAGTCGCACATGCAACAACTTAGACTCAAACTGTGGTGTGAGACAAGAGATTACAAAAAATAATTTTGCCATTACATTCCACCAATAAACTGTTTTTCCATTTTCTGTTTCCAGATGGCAAAGAGGCCAAAAACAAAGATCCCGCAACGGCGTCCACTTCTGCTTCTTCAGTGAAGCCAAAAGAGAAGAGCAGCAGCATTGCAGACATCGCCCTCTGTTGGCAGGAGGTGGTGCAGCAGCAGGCGAGGCAACAATTCGATGTGTGACGACTTCACCGCCAGCGTGTGGTTGAACTGGTGTCATTTATCTTCAATGTGCAGGTGAAGACGTTCCTGGAGTCCAGCTGCGATCTTCCTGACTTTGTGGAACGTTATCGAACTCTGTACCTGCGGCTGAAGAGCGCCATGGAGGAACTGTTTGGCCAGCAGACCGCCTTTGTCCTGGCCCTGCGACACGGCTTCTCTGCTGCCTTACTGCAGCTCTCCATCCTCAGAGCCATGCACGTAAGTCGGCCTCCCTTGGGTCCTTCATTCACTGTGGAACCTCTCCACTGATCCCAATGGCGGTGGCGTGCAGGTGAGCGAGAGGTTCGCTCAGTACGTGGACCAGTTGCTGCAGAGTGGCAGCTCTCTTTTTGGCAGCGTGGAGACTCTGGAGAAGCTGCAGCAGTTCTTGGAGCCCATGCTCTTCCTCTCTGGCCTGGAGCTCGCCAACACCTTTGAGCATTTCTTCAGGTGATCACACATCGCTAGGGTACTGGGCGGCGATGACGAAGACGACTAACAAGCTGTCGGCGTGTGTGCAGGTACTACATGGCCGACCGGCTCTTGGCGCAGACCAACGTGTGGCTGGAACGTTCCGTGGTGGAGCAGCTGGGCTCCTGCTTTCCGAATCGCTTCCCCCAGCAAATGTTGAAGAACCTGAGCGAGTCCACCGACCTGCAGCAGGAGTTCCACCTGTACCGCTTGCAGCAGCTGGACCGCACGCTGCACAACCAGCAGGTCCACAACCTTCACCTGGACCTCAGAAGCCCTCACTGGCACGTTTTCACGAGAGCCTCTTTTGTGTTGACCACAGATGGAGGAAGAGGACGAGGAGGAGGAAGTGGACGGCTTTGTGGAGCCAGAGGATGAAGCAGATGTCAAGGTCCTGATTCTGTCTCCACGCTGCTGGACCATCTCCTCTCTCTGCTTCATGGATGAGCCTTCAGAACATTTCCCATCTGAGCTGTGTGCCTACCTGACCCGCTTCACTCACTTCTACACACACAGTGGGTAGTGCTGACCCCGCCCACTCGTTGGCTTGGAAGAACCGCTAATACGTAGCAAGACTTGTCTATCTGTGTTTGTAGGTCAGTCCATGTACAGCGTGCGTCACTCCAAGCCCCGTCGACTCCAGTGGACGTGGCTCGGTCACGCTGAGCTCCGATTTGGCTGCTGCACGCTCCACGTGTCCACGCTGCAGATGTTCATCTTGCTGCACTTTAACACACAACAGGTAACACATACACACACAGACACCAGCCACGTGTAACACAGGTGTTGCTCTGCAGGAGGTGGGTGTGGCCTCTGTGCTGAAGGCATGCGGCCTTTCCAAAGACTTCGTGCTTCACGCTCTGCAGCCTCTTATTGATGAAGGAGGACCACTCAGTTGCAGCCATGCTGAGGACCCCTGCCAAGGTCACATACACACATACACATGAAAGCGCTGGCTCACCTCACCTTGTCTGTATTTGCAGGCGTGTTGCAATTGAAGCAACAGGTGGCATCTGACATCCAGGGGGGCGTGGCCAAACGTGTCCAGCTGCAGCCCAAGCAGACGTACCTGAACGTGGACGAAGACGCGGCCGCCACTTTGGAGAGGAAGAGGAACGTCATCTACTGCGTGATCGTCAACATCCTCAAGCAGGAGAAGGAGATGCACATCGACAACCTGGTCTTCAAGGTGAGATGACACACCAGCACACCAGGGGGCTTCTGACAACATTGTGGCCGTCGCAGGTTCTGGACTCCTGTCAGAAACGGGAAGCGGTCCAGCCTCCCGGTCCCGGTCCTTTCAGCTGCAGCGCGGGGGATGTGCTGTCCTGCATCATGCACGTCATCAGCAAAGGTTGCGTGCGCCGCAACCCGGACAATCCCCACATTGTGGAGTTCCTCCCAGAGGACCCGACCACGCCGCAGAAGGGCCACGCCCAGCTGTCCTTCACCAGAACGGAGACCGCCGACATCAGGCGTGTGTTAGTATGTAGGGACCATTTTTCCGGTTCCGACTGCACTTTCAATTTGGTTCTCTTAGCGATTCTTATTTAGAAAAAAGGGAACAAAAAGGTGGATTAGCATCAATTTTGTTTAGTTTGGAGGTAACGTGACGTTACAAAGCCGACAGTGAGGTCTTCAGACGCACGTAGCATCGAAAAAAAATACTTTTTGGAAAACAAATATAAGAAATAAATATTCTACCGTAGAATTTAACAAAATAGAATATGTGGAAATTACACAGGAATCAGAAATACTTTATTAATCCCCGAGGGGAAATTAACATTTTCAGCACAATCCCATTCAAGATCAGACAAACATTACAGGGAGACAGAACAGGATCAAACATTACAGGGAGACAAACAGGATCGCTGACGGGTCTGCCAACTTCCGGCGCCCCTTACAAAAAAGGTGAGATACAGATAAACAATGGGGGGAAGATGAGGAAAAACTAAAATGTAGTGTAACATTTTTAAGAATCTTTCTCATTTTCATATAAGATATACTGGTCAAACTCAAAACAATTGAATATAGTGCAAAGGTTTGTTTAGATTTGCGAAGTGAAATTTAATTATGACATTGGCTCATAACATGCAACTCAAGATATTTCATGCCTTCTTTGGATATAATTTAATTATTATGGATTATAAAAAGAACGCTTAGAAGTTGTGACTAAAGAGAGCCACGGTTTTTTCCTTCAAAGCCTCTAAAACAACTTCAAAATCCTCCAACGTTTTATATACACACTGTAAGTACGTATATAATGTAGTAACAGACACCTTCATAAGTATGTATATAATGTAGTAACAAACACCTTCATAACAGTATGTAATATGTACAATATACACACTGCATATGTGTATATATGTGTTTATATATATATATATATTAGGGGTGTGGGAAAAAATGGATTTGAATTTGAATCGCGATTCTCACGTGCGATTGAGAATCGATTCTCATTTTTAAAAAATAGATTTAAAAAAAAAAGTTTTTAATTTTTATCAATCCAACAAAACAATACACAGCAATACCTTAACTTTATAATCTAATCCCAAAACCAAACCTGACCCAGCAACACTCAGAACTGCAATAAACAGAGCAATTGAGAGGAGACACAAACAAGACACAGAACAAACCAAAAGTAGTGAAAAAAAATGTATGTTATCAACAACAGTATCAATGTTAGTTATAATTTCAGCATAGTAGTGATTAAAAATCCCTTATTGACATCATCATTAGACATTTATAAAAATAAAAGAACTATGTCACAGTGGCTTACACTTGCAACACATCTCATAAGCTTGACAACACACTGTGTCCAATGTTTTCACAAAGATAAAATAAGTCATATTTTTGGTTCGTTTAATAGTTAAAACAAATTAACATTATTGCAATCAGTTGATAAAACATTGTCCCTTACAATTATAAAAGCTTTTTTTTTTTTAAATCTATTACTCTGCTAGCATGTCAGCAGACTAGGGTAGATCCTGCTGAAATCCTATGTATTGAATGAATAGAGAACCCTTTTAAATCTGAAAAATATTGTTTTTGAATCGAGAATCACGTTGAATCGAAAAAAT
This sequence comes from Nerophis ophidion, assembly GCF_033978795.1. Taxonomy (NCBI): domain Eukaryota; kingdom Metazoa; phylum Chordata; class Actinopteri; order Syngnathiformes; family Syngnathidae; genus Nerophis; species Nerophis ophidion. The sequence goes on along the minus strand of NC_084619.1, from coordinate 61,376,621 downwards.
CTATTTATAATCGAATCGCGACCCCGTGTACAATATACACACTGTACGTGTGTGTGTGTATGTATATATATATATATATATATATATATATATATATATATATATATATATATATATATATATATATATACACACACACACATATATATATATGTGTATATATATATATATATATATATATATGTGTATATATATATATATATATATATACATATATATATGTGTGTGTGTGTGTGTATGTATATATGTATATGTAGTAACAGACACCTTTATGTATGTGCTTGTGTGTGTATGTGCACACACAGCACTTGCAGGCAGAAAACAGTGAGAATGGAGTATTTTGCCTTAAAGTTTGTCGATAAAGGTTGAGATATAAACACTGAAGCGTTGCTCTGCAAGCGGCGCTTTAAAACATATCTTACTAATAGCTAGCAGCTAACGTCTCTACGTAGCATTTTAGTTTTCTCTAAATCACTCATCTTCGCCTCCATGGTGACAAATGAAGTGAGTTTTGTAATATCTTTTTAAGTGTTCTTTCTTAATCCATAGTCATGTTTAAAGCAGCTAATATTTTTCCATTTTAACACTTATAAACTCAGGAAATATATTCCTGGACTCATGAGGACTTTAAATATGACCCTGCGACTACTTGGTGTCAGATCGGTACCCAAATTTGTAGTATCATCCAAAACTTATGTAAAGTATCACACAAAAGAAGTATAAGTGATTATTACATTTTAATAAAAGTGTAGATACTGTAGAACATGTTAAAAGAGGAACAAATGGGATCTTAACAGGAAATGAACAAGTAGATTAATAATGTTGACAATAAAAGAATGGTAAGTGACACAATATGTTACTTCATATGTCAGCAGACTAAATAGGAGTCTTTGTTTACTTACTACTAAAAGACAAGTTGTCTAGTGTGTTCAGTATCTTATTTCATGCCAAACATGTTCTTTGATTGCAATAAGAAACATATCTTGAATTAATCGTTAAATTTTTTGGTTAAAAAATAACCCCAATAATTAACTTTTTTTTGTGGTCCCCTTTATTTTGAAAAGTATCCAAATACTATTTGGTACCGCTACCAAAACACTGGTATCGGCACAACCCTACTTTCTGTTTATGTGCACGTTCTTGTGAGTCCTAACCTGGCCAGCAGTTAACCAAGTGAACAACTTGTCACAGTTCCCCGCAGTCACCGCGGCTCTTTGAAGACGGCGTTCTTGACACGGTTCTCTTCTCCATGGGTCGGACCATGACGCAGGACGAAGTGCGTCAGCTGATGAACACGACGGTCCAGCAAGTATGGACAAAGGCGCAGCCCGTGTTTGGTCCGCCAGTCTTTGCTCACTCGCATCGTTCCCCCTCATCCCCTCAGGTGGCGGCGACGCTCAGCCTGGACCTGGACCGGGCCGAGCACCTCCTGGTCCATTGCAACTGGAACGTGGACCTACTGGTGCAGCGCTACACCGATGACGCCGACGCCATTATTGTGGCCGCCGGGCTTAAGATTCTGAACCCTCAGCCGCCCCCGAGCCCCGCGTCCACTTGCCCTGTTTGTCTGGTTCCGTGCAGCGCCGGGCCGGACCCGCCGCCCTCGCTGAGCTGCATGCACTACTGCTGCAGGGTCAGAGGTCGCACAATACGGGTGGCGTAGAGCCACGGCGCCTGTGTGATGTCGTGTTGTTGTTGCAGTCGTGCTGGCAGGAGTACCTGAGCGCCCGCATCGAACAGAACCTGGTGATGAACTGCAACTGTCCCATCCCGGACTGCCAGGCCCAGCCCACTTCCAGCTTCTTCCTCGGCATCGTCGCCGACAAGGACACCATCGCCAAGGTAACGCCCGGCTCCGCCTCGCGGCGACGTGCATGCAGTCATTGTGTTGTGTTGTCGCGGCGGCCAGTACGAGAAGGCGCTTTTGCGAGGCTTCGTGGAGTCGTGCTCCAACCTGACGTGGTGCACCAACCCCCAAGGCTGCGACCAGATCCTCTGCAAGGAGAACATGGGCAGCAATGGAACCTGCTCCAAGTGCTGCTGGTCGTCCTGCTTCAGCTGCAACTTCCCAGAGGTCAGAGTTCACACCGCACACCCCCAATCGGGCAAGCGCCTCTTAGTGTTAATCTTAACTGCCGTTTTTGATCAAATCTTTTGACAAAATGGATTTTAATTTGAGTCTTCTAACTTGATTTAGTATTAAAATGTATACCTACGTATGAAACAAATTTATTATTTTATTAGTATTTACATAATTTTATTATTTTATTAGTATTAACATATTTTCATATATAAAAAATATTTTTTCCATGTTTTCAATTGTTGCTGCTTTTTGCACAATGTACTTTGTTGAGATTTTTTCTCATGTTTTATAGGCTTTTATTGACTTATTTTTATTGAAAACAACTAGCAGCAAATCTAGCATCTTCTGGTGTCATTATAAAATGTAGTCGTGTTTAGAGACTCTACTTCTGCCCCTCCATGTCCCTGACTAAAGAGACAAGCTTGGTACTGTTGCTCAAGTTGGACCTTCTCTTCCCCAAAAGCCGCTCTGTCCTCGTAATATTCGCACATTTCGTAGATGGGTGTCCGCGGTTATAACTGGGATATATTAAAATCACGTCCACATCACAGACATGTTGACAACACTCCAGACAATCGTGTGCGTTTGGTTTACATACAGTTTTGGTAGCACGGTTTTTGGTGATCAAAGTCTTTTTCAGTACGTCACTTGTCAATAGTGCTCATAATAGGCTATATATATATATATATATATATATATATATATATATATATATATATATATATATATATATATATATATATATATATATATATATACACGACCAGCCGGTGTTAATGTTTTAATTAATGTTAATGTGGTTTGGATTTGATACCAGTTTTTCCCTTGGTCGCAAACACACCGTCCGTGGCTGAAAAGTGATTGGTGGAGAATGAGGAAGTGTTGTGTGTCTGAAAAAGCGCGGACTCACAGGACGAAAGTGTTTACACTGGAGCTAAAACTTGTTGAATTGTGCTGTTTGTTGTAAGATTGGTAATAAAAGTTAAAAATAGCGTCAGACTTGGTGATTTCTTCTGGCAGCTACAATAGGTTATATCTAGAGATGTCTGATAATGGATTTTTTGCCGATATTCCGATATTGTCCAATCTTAATTACCGATTCCGATATCAACCGATACCGATATGTACAGGTGTGGAATTAACACATTATTATGCCTAATTCTGTTGCGATGACCCGCTGGATGCATTAAACAATGTAACAAGGTTTTCCAAAATAAATCAACTCAAGTTATGGAAAAAAGTCCCCACATGGCACTGCCATATTTATTATTGAAGTCACAAAGTGCATTATTCTTTTTAACATGCCTCAAAACAGCAGCTTGGAATTTGGGACATGCTCTCCCTGAGATAATCCTGATACCCACTACAACTATGGGAAATACTATATTTTGACTTTCACAAACTGCATTATTTCTTTTTTTAAACAAGCCTCAAAACAACCGCTACAAAAACAATGAAGGCACACAGCTTCAGTCCAGAGTATACTAGAGTAATAAAGTAAACAATAACATAGTCCTCCTTTAGTTCAAGACTGCCTGGCATACTGTAGAACAGGAAATTAAAAACTGGACTCAATCTGCCTTGCTCTAATGTATTAGAATGAGTAACACAAATGTGCTGCAAGCTAGTGGGGAGTGCTTGAAGTGGCCTAGCAGTCAGCCAGAGCTTTTGAAATGCTGTGTTGACAGGGCAGCTCCGTTCACTGCAAGCTGCAAAGTGTGCGACATGAAAGGCAGACTAGCCACACCAAACTCCACGTTAGCTTTTGCCATACTGCGTGCTTTGTCCATGACCACAACGTGGGCTTTCGCCTTGGGCTGGTTTTTGTTGTATTTTACTTTTTTCTCGGCGGAGTCTTTAAGCGACAACTGTGAGGTACAAATTTTAACCTACTTTGGTTAACTACTTAAACCAACTTTTTGCAGTCATTGCACATTTTTTTCAGTCAGACACACTTAATAATAATAATCCTAAACCAAAGACATAGTGTCGTTAGTCAGTCACCGTGCGAGCTCCCACGTTAGCCAGGCTACAGCACCGGCAACAACACACACTTGTTGTTTTTATGTTCCGCTCGCGGCGGTTTGATGAGGTCATAAAGTGTCGCCAGTAAACCTCTCATGCTGCAGTCGTGCTGCACAACTGCTCTGTACTTCTACCTACGTCCGTGTACCGCTCCGCACAGCGGCGTTTTAAAATGTTGTCATTAATTTAACTTTTTGAAACCGATACCAATAATTTCAGATATTACATTTTAATGCATTTATCGGCCGACAATATTGAAAGTCCGATATTATCGGACATCTCTAGTTATATCACTTTAATCTGTTTTAAAGTTAAAAAAAAAACCTCATTTTTAATGTGTGGCAGCGCGCCACGTTCAATTACATTAAAGGCCTACTGAAATTAGATTGTCTTATTCAAACGGGGATAGCAGGTCCATTCTATCTGTCATACTTGATCATTTCGCGATATTGCCTTATTTTTGCTGAAAGGATTTAGTAGAGAACATCGACGATAAAGTTCACAACTTTTGGTCGCTAATAAAAAACCTTGCCTTTACCGAAAGTAGCAGACGACGTGCACGTGACGTCACCGGTGTGAGGGCTCCTCACATCCTCACATTGTTTATAATGTGAGCCACCGGCAGTAAGAGCAATTCAGACCGAGAAAGCGACAATTTCCCCATTATTTTGAGCGAGGATGAAAGATTCGTGGATGAGGACATTGATAGTGAAGGACTAGAAAAAATAAAATAAAAAGCGACTGCTCCGGGTGGCGGCAGTGTGAGCGTTACAGATGTAATTATTCATTTACTAGGATAATTCTGGAAGATCCCTTATCTGCTTATTGTTTTAATAGTGTTTTAGTGAGATTATAAAGACATACCTCAAAGTCGGATGGCTGCGGTGAACAGGCCAATGTCTCAGAAAGAAGCCGAGGAGCCAAACTCACAGCTGCCTTTTTTGACAGCTACTGCTGGAGGACGCATAATCCACTGATGTCTCCGGTAAGATATACATCACAATTTTCCCATCCAAAAACATGCTGGTTGACGTAGAGAAACATGTTCGCTTGAACGCTCCGTGTTAAAGCTTCACAACAAACAAAGCAACACCGGCTGTGCCTCAGTGCTAAAGGCAGCTGCAATACACCGCTTTCCACCAACAGCATTGTTCTTTATAGTCTCCATTATTAATTGAACAAATCGCAAAAGATTCAGCAACACAGACGTCCAAATTACTGTGTAATTATGCGATGAAAAGAGACTACTTTTAGCTGTTAGTGGTGCTGAGCTAATATGTCCCCTCCAACCAATAACGTCACAAACACACGTCATCATACGTGTCATCATTCCGCGACGTTTTCAACAAGAAACTCTGCGGGAAATGTAAAATTGTAATTTAGTAAACTAAGCCGGCCGTATTGGCATGTGTTGCAATGTTAAGATTTCATCATTGATATATAAACTATCAGACTGCGTGGTCGGTAGTAGTGGGTTTCAGTACGCCTTTAAGGGGAAACCCATCGTTCTGTTTTGGTCATGGAAAAGTAGGTCGTTGGCGATAACCAAGACGAATATTTTAGTCCACAAAATGAAAACCGTGTTCTTCCCGCAGGCGCACTACCCAGCCAGCTGCAGTCACATGTCCCAGTGGATGGACGACGGGGGGTTTTACGAGGGCATGAGCGTGGAGGCTCAGAGCAAACATCTGGCCAAGCTCATCTCCAAGCGCTGCCCCAGCTGCCAGGCTCAGATCGAGAAGAACGAGGGCTGCCTCCAGTGCGTGACGCCCGCCGCCGAGCGCCACTAGCCGTCGCCATGCTAACATGTCATGTGTCCTCAGTATGACCTGTGCCAAATGTAACCACGGCTTCTGCTGGCGCTGCCTGAAACCATGGAAGCCTACGCACAAGGACTACTACAACTGCTCTGCCATGGTGCGTGTGCACGCCATCACACAACCCCCCCAGAGGCCCAGGTGATAAACAGGAAGTTGTTTTCCCTCTTCTTGTAGGTGAGTAAAGTGGCGCGTCAGGAGAAGAAGTTTCAGGATTTTAACGAGAGGTGCACCTTCCAGCACCAGGCCAAGGTACAAGCCCCGCCTCCTTCTGTTTCTTTTTTTTTTTGGCCAATCAAACACGAGCTGCTGTCCCGTTGCAGGACTTCGCCATCAGCCTGGAGAAGAAAGTGTCATCCATTAATGAAGCTCTGCAGATGAAATCCCTCACCTTCGTCATCGACGCCTGCAAGCTTCTGGCGCAGGCCCGGAAGGTAAGCCCGGCGCCGTCACGGCTGGGGATGATGTTCGAAAACCGATTCCATGGATTCGAATCCCTTTTTGAGAAACGGTTCCCGTTAGGGATGTCCTGATACAACTTTTTCACTTCCGATACGATACCGATATTGTAGCCTTGAGTATTGGCCGATACCGATATCAATACGATACGATTTAGGCACGAATCATACATATATTTAGTCCTTATTTTGTTGTGTGGAATGTTAGAAAAGGCTTGATAAAGTGATGTTACTGTTACTGATGTTGTAGTGTTAAAACAGAAAACAATAGTCAGCAAGAGTAGGTTTAGGAAAAACTGACCCAATTATTACTACCCAATTGGTTACATAAATGTTAACCTTCAACACAAGAGTATTACCTCAACAAATCCAATACAAAAAAAATGTTATATTTAAATTGCAAAATAACCACTAATACCAACATAATTATACAATTGAATAGAAAAAATAAAAGTAAATTAGAAGACCCTGAAAAATAACATAAATAAATCCAATGGCGGGGGCTCTGCTCTCCCTTAGAGATAGGGTGAGAAGCTCTGCCATCCGGGAGGAACTCAAAGTAAAGCCGCTGCTCCTTCACATCGAGAGGAGCCAGATGAAGTGATTCGGGCATCTGGTCAGGATGCCACCCGAACGCCTCCCTAGGGAGGTGTTTAGGGCACGTCCAACCGGTAGGAGGCCACGGGGAAGACCCAGGACACGTTGGGAAGACTATGTCTCCCGGCTGGCCTGGGAACACCTCGGGATCCCACGGGAAGAGTTAGACGAAGTGGCTGGGGAAAGGGAAGTCTGGGTTTCCCTTCTTAGGTTGTTGCCCCCGCGACCCGACCTCGGATAAGCGGAAGAAGATGGATGAATGGATAAATCCAATTAAAAAAAAAAAAAAAAAAAAAACGTTTTAAAATGCAAACAATTCAAGTTCATTTCAGTTATTTTTTTACTGTCAGCATATGTTGGAAACAACTGTGGGCAGGGACAAAATCAACACAATATTGTCCACTGTCCAACTGCTCTAAGAATTCAAAGCGCCAGTTTCACTGACTGACTGTACCCAAAACAATGTAGTAATTACTCTTAGTCTTCACTAAAGAATAGTGTAAACACAATAAACATATCACTCTAATAACAAGAGCATTAAACAAATAATAATCAGTCAGTGCTGACTACCCTTACTACTCCTCCTCCTCCTCCACTTTCTGCAGTCAGAGCATAATGTGGAGATTCTTTTTTTAAGAAGATAAGCATTTCGGCATGCTGTGCTGTTTTGTCTATAATGTAGTGGCGGATAGGAATAATGTAGCGAGGTGCTCCATTAAGCGTTTGAACCCGGCATTACTCACCACCGACAGGGGCAGGTCATCAAGCACAATAAACTGGGCTATCTTTTCTGTTATGGCCATTGCCTTTTTGCTGTCCCGTGGTAGTTTGTCACGTCTTGCAAAGCTTTCGGCCAGCGTGGGTTGCTGAAGCGAGCCAGAGGTTTGTTGCTTCGCTTTGCTGCTCTCGCGAAAATCCTCATGTTCTTTTTTGTGGTGTTTTTTCAAATGTGCGATGAGGTTGCTTGTATTGCACCTTCCCGGTTCTCTCCCTCCACGGGACACTTGCGCCTGACAAATGTTGCATTTAGCGGCAACGTCTTTGTCCGAGTTTACGTTAAAATCATTCCACACAGCCAACATCACTACACTTTGCCTTAAGCACACGCGTTGTCGTCGTTGTGATCACGTGGGCTGTGCATGCTGGATCAGAGACGCTCTTCTTCCGCAGCCGGCACCAACGTGTTGGAGTGTGATCAAACCAGAGTCCCCTATTATAGAAGTGCTGCAGCGGCAAATGGACAGCTAATATTCGAGCGCTTATATCGGAGTTTTTAGATTCAGTTCGATAAAATCCGATATTCACTTTTTTGGCTAATATCGGACTGATTTCCGATATCAATATCGGATCGGGACATCCCTAGTTCCCGTTGTCAAAACCACTATAGTAAAGAAAAATATTTGGTTCTTTATTCGAATCCATGGGAACGAATCCCGAGTCACAGGAAATGTCCTGTGGCACGTCACAGGAAATGACGTAGCTCAGTCAATCCGCGGCAGATACAGAAGCAGCAACAACAATAGACCGCTCCAAGGCATGGCTTCACTTTACTAAGAAATACGACAAGGAAAAAGCTATCCGCAATTATTGCCAGGCTTCGCTTTCCTGTAAGGTGAGCAGTACAACAAACACGTTGAAACATGTTCAGGCCGTACATAACCTGAAGGTTTAGAGCAGGGGTCGGCAACCCGCGGCTCTTTGGTCACTCTGATGTGACTCAGCTGCATAATCTCCGACCCCCCCCTGATTATTTTGGGAGGTTTTAGAGCAGGGGTCGGCAACCCGCGTCTCTTTGGTCACTCTGATGTGGCTCAGCTGCATAATCACCGACCCCCCCCCTGATTATTTTGGGAGGTTTTCGGAGTTTGGTGCCTCTCCCGGGAATCACTTGGGGACAACATTCTGCGGTCTTCACCCAGTCTATAATATTGAGTGCGTGCCGGGATGGCAATGCTTTTATTTCCTTTTTAACATGTCGTCGCGCCCGCTTTATCACTAAGCTACCTGATTGTCGGCCGGTCGCATGCTATATGCAGCTCTTGACAACTCCCGCAAATATCTGCAAGGCATACTTGTTCAACCGCCATACAGGTTACACTGAGGGTTGTAATATAAACAACTTTAAAATTTTTACTAATATGCGCCACACTGTGAACCCACACCAAACAAGAATGACAAACACATTTCGGGAGAACATCCGCACTGTAAGACAACATAAACACAACAGTACAAATACCCAGAATCCCATGCATCCCTGACTCTTCCTGGCTACAATATACAAACCTGCTAGCACCCAACCCCGCCCACCTCAACCGATGCAAGGAGGGGAGGGGTGTTTGTTGCTAGTGAGTGTCAATATTTATCGATTTTATTTTATTTATTTTATTTTTTTATATAAGTGAAGGCTGCCAAAAGTGAGCTTTTATTAAAGCAAGTATTATGTGTTTTGTTCCATATACAACAACCTATCTGGATTTGATAAGAGAATCGTTAAGGAATCTGTTTGATAAGAGGATTCGATAATGGCATCGAAATCGATAATTTTTTAACAAACATCAACCCTAGTCACGGCGGACCCGTCTTCCGAGTCGCCACTGAACGTGTTCATCTGCTCTCGTACCGCAGGTGCTGGCCTACTCGTGCGTCTACAGTTTCTACAACCAGGACAGCGACAAGATGGACGTGATGGAGCAGCAGACCGAGGCTCTGGACCTGCATACCAACGCCCTGCAGATCCTGCTGGGTGAGTCTCCACAGCCCGCGGACGGGTCAGCGCCAGCTTTAACGTGAGCGCCACCTGTTGGTCAGAGGGGACGCTGCTGCAATGCACCGACCTGGCCTCCTGCGTCCGTCTACTGAAGGCGGAACACATCAACACGGGGCTGGAACTGATCCGACGCATTCAGGAGCGCCTGCTGGCCATCCTGCAGCACTCCACCCAGGTGAGTGCCAACTCACTTCTCTCCAAAAACAATACGACCTCCATTTGGGTTGTCCCGATCCGATATTAGGATCAGATCGGCCGCCGATATTTGCCAAAAAATGCGTATCGGCAAGGCATGGGAAAATGCCGATCCAGATCCAGTTTTTTAAAAAACTCCGGTCCGTGTTTTAAATAATACATTCCAATCTTCTGCTGCTCCCTAAACTCCGTTCCGCATTTTCCAGAACACCTTCAAAACATCCACAGGTCTGTGTTCTAACCATTCAGACGGCCGTGTGAACTAAAAGTTACGGTAAAAATGTCAGATGTGTGGGATTATTGTACCCTACAAAATGAAAAAAATGAAGAGATGGAGTGCAAAACATGCCACAATAAAGTCAAGCCTGGTGGTAAAGTTGTAAGACATTAGTGAGAGGCTTTTTAGCACTCATCATAGATGAACACAGGAGCAGGCTGACACCTAAGCATCTTGAAGTGCTCGTCTTTGTCAGAAAGAATCTCCCCATTATGCTTGGACTTCAATTGTTTGCCCCCCCCCCCTAACTGGGGCAAACAATTGAAGGGAGTGTGTAGATATATGTTTTTAAGTTCACGCTTGTTCAAGAGCAAGTATTGAGGCTGAGTTATAGACATTTTATCCCACTCAGGTTGTTTGTGTGTTTTGCTTTTTTAAATAATGTTTACAGCATTATTTGCACTTTATACTGTTCACTTTTTTACTGTTTAATGATGCCATTTCTGTCTGTCATGTATAATTTTTGATATTTTGTGTTTATCCTTGAATACCAACTATTGTGTATTATTCAAACTCACCTAATTCAGCTGGCTAGTTGTTATCAAGAGTACTAAAATCCTTTTCAGCATGAATCTGACAATTAAGTAGGCTAAATAACTTTAAACTTTAATACATGCTCTGATAGGCCAGTATCGGTATCTGATCGGAAGTGCAAAAACCTGGATCGCGGCATCCCTAACCTCCATTTACCAACTTAATCGGTTCGTGGACATATTTTGTAAATAGAACACTACACAGTGAGCTAATGTTGAGCTAAAAGCTAATTAGCCTTCACCTCAAGGACTGCGAGCGAGCTGAACTGCCGCTTATGTTTCTAGAACGTCATCGGGCTCATAGTGATGTTACTAGTAGTTGACTGGGAGGTGTTATCATTTGGGGAGACTCCGCTGCCTTATTCTCACCTGCTAAACACTTTTCTGCTCACCCCACTGTCTCTCCTCTCTGCCTGCCTCCGCCGTGAGCACTGACTCCATGCGCTCTGAATACGCACTGCTGATTGGCTGTTACCCCTCTGCGTGTAACCAATCAAGTGGTTCTGTGGGTGGGACAATGCTGGGTGCCGCAGAGGAAGTACGAAGCGTAGCAGCTTGTTAAGACTTTAGTCGGTGGCTCTTTGTTGTTAACAACAAAGCGCTGCGGGTAGGGCTGGGCGATATGACTAAAAAATGATCACGATATAAGTGTTTCATATCAGTCGATATCGATAATTATCGATTAAAAAAAAAACTAAAAACTATTCTAAATAAAGACCAGGAGAAAAAAGGCTGAATTTAAATACTTTTATTTTAAATATAACCTTTAACCTTTAGAACAAGGTCAGCATTAGGAAAAACAATCAAATAAATGAAAATACTGGTCGATGTGCAAATATTGACATTAAATAAATGCTTACCCAGACTTCTCAACTATGCTGAGCGGTAGCATGTCCTTCGCTAATTGATACACCACTGCATCCCTTATTTCTTTATAATGTTTTGAATTTTTGTCGTATGGCACTGCTGCCGAGTGCCTCTCGATGGTGGTCTGTTGTTGCCGCTTCGGTGCTGTTCCACTTGCACCGGCTGATGTGGCTGTTTGCTGCTGTACTCCAGCGGGTGAGCGCGGCTCAGGTGGTAAAATAAGTTTGTCGTGTTCCAAGACTTGGTCGGGACTACGACCTTGCAAAGTTTGCAGACAGTATTACTCTGATTCGTATCAGACTTAAACAATCCAAAATACTGCCAAACTGGTGACGTTTCCTTTTTTATTTACAATTTCCTCTTGTGCTGCCGCACTCATATTCCCGTTTCGTTGATTTACGTGGACCCCGACTTAAACAAGTTGAAAAACTTATTCGGGTGTTACCATTTAGTGGTCAATTGTACGGAATATGTACTGAACTGTGCAATGTACTAATAAAAGTATCAATCGATCGTTGCTTTTTTTTTTCCCCCCTGTTAGCATTTCCCAGAATGCCTTGCGGTTCAGGCTCGGCCGTGATAGGTCGAGCGGCTAAAGCCCTTCCTTTGCCTACACCCCCCAGAATGCCGTGCGGTTCCGGCTCTGCGTTTCTTACTATTTTTTTCTAACAGAACTCAGTGAAATTATCGAACGTTCTATCGACCCCATTTTCTATTGATATTGATCACATGTCTATCGCGATATATATCGTTATCGTTTTATCGCCCAGCCCTAGCTGCGGGAAACCCTAAGTTCCCATCCCTGTCTCCACCAGGATCCAGATCAAGTGGATTAGTTTTTGTCCTCTTTCCTCAGCCTTTGGTCTTCCGAAATCGAGTTCTATCTTGCCTTTATGACTGTTTCTCGTCTCGCCTTCAGGACTTCAGGGTGGGTTACCCGTCCAAAAGCGGCCAGGAAGCGGACCCGAAGCAAAGCTGCAACCTGTCCAACCAAAGCGAAGCTAACAAAGCGTGAGTAAAACCCCGCGGCGGCATCCGGACCTTTACCAAAAAAAAAAAGTCCCGCTCCTTGTCCTCCAGGTCCAAGTCGGACCGAACGTCCACCTCGGGGGACTCGGACAACAACAACTGCGCCGGCGAAGCGGAGGACGAGGATGACGAGTACGACGAGGACTACGTACCGGAGTGGCACGAGGACTACGACGAGGAAGAGATAGACGAGGATGACTTTTTCTCTGACGACGAGGAGTCCGAGAACCTGGAAAGGGACTTCAGCCCCTTCGACTGAAGCACGCGGAGCACAAAACTTTCCAGCGAGGGAGACTTGGGCCCCGCCCCCTCACACGGCCGTCCCACGCATGAAACGACACAGCTTCGCTTGCATCACGCCACAGACTCCAACGTGCGGCAAAGCGGGGTGTTGGACCATCTCTGACCCCGCAAGGTTTTGTCAGACATTGTCGCTTAGTTCTTCCGTAGCAACCTTGGAGGAGGTCATGGCGTTTTGGAACAAGTCTCCGAGCAGCCGACGCTAGTCCTGAGAGTCTTTCCTACTTCTGGATTTTTGGTGACGAGAAAGAATGTCCGATTTTACGTTTGTTAAGCTGCTTTAGTTTGGCTCAATTTGGTTTCTACGTCGGAATGGAAACAGGTGGGAAGAGTGAAGTTGCCGTTTCAGCCCTCCATGCTAACAGCACAGCTCATATTTACGTGTTCATATTCCAATAAATCTGCTTTCTTCGCTGGAGTCGCCGACTTCCACCAGCAAAATCAATAAAAAGCTTTCATTTTACACGCAAACTTTATTCTCTAGCTGTCTGTTCATTTGTTGGTCATTTGGTGAAGTTTGTCCTTCTAGTCACTTTAATAGGTGTTTATTTTAGGGCTTGCCAGCAAATGTTGGCTTAAAAACTTTTTTCCAGTTCGCCACACACCATCCATCATCTTCCGCTTATCCGAGGTCGGGTCGCGGGGGCAACAGCCTAAGCAGGGAAACCCAGACTTCCCTCTCCCCAGCCACTTCGTCTAGCTCTTCCCGGGGGATCCCGAGGCGTTCCCAGGCCAGCCGGGAGACATAGTCTTCCCAACGTGTCCTGGGTCTTCCCCGTGGCCTCCTACCGGTTGGACGTGCCCTAAACACCTCCCTAGGGAGGCGTTCGGGTGGCATCCTGACCAGATGCCCGAACCACTTCATCTGGCTCCTCTCGATGTGAAGGAGCAGCGGCTTTACTTTGAGTCCCTCCCGAATGGCAGAGCTTCTCACCCTATCTCTAAGGGAGAGCCCCGCCACACGGCAGAGGAAACTCATTTCGGCCGCTTGTACCCGTGATCTTATCCTTTCGGTCATGACCCAAAGCTCATGACCATAGGTGAGGATGGGAACGTAGATCGACCGGTAAATTGAGAGCTTTGCCTTCCGGCTCAGCTCCTTCACCACAACGGATCGGTACAACGTCCGCATTACTGAAGACGCCGCACCGATCCGCCTGTCGATCTCACGATCCACTCTTCCCCCACTCGTGAACAAGACTCCTAGGTACTTGAACTCCTCCACTTGGGGCAGGGTCTCCTCCCCAACCCGGAGATGGCACTCCACCCTTTTCCGGGCGAGAACCATGGACTCGGACTTGGAGGTGCTGATTCTCATTCCGGTCGCTTCACACTCGGCTGCGAACCGATCCAGCGAGAGCTGAAGATCAAGGTCAGATGAAGCCATCAGGACCACATCATCTGCAAAAAGCAGAGACCTAATCCTGCGGTTACCAAACCGGAACTCCTCAACGCCTTGACTGCGCCTAGAAATTCTGTCCACAAAAGTTATGAACAGAATCGGTGACAAAGGACAGCCTTGGCGGAGTCCAACCCTCACTGGAAATGTGTTCGACTTACTCCCGGCAATGCGGACCAAGCTCTGGCACTGATCGTACAGGGAACGGACCGCCACAATAAGACAGTCCGATACCCCATACTCTCTGACCACTCCCCACAGGACTTCCCGACTTCGCCACACACTTAAAAATTAAAATATGCGGGGTTTTTTTAGATTTTTAATATCAAAACCAATACAATATGTGGATTTTTTTTTTTTTTTTATCCTTTAGGACTAGACTCAACGTTTGGTCCCGGGGACCTAAAAATGTCTGTCATAATTTTTTTTTTAAATAACTCATTATTTTTTGGGTTTGTTTTCCGCAGTAAATCTGTAGGTCAACTTCAGGTCCATCTATTGATAAAAACATTTTTTATTTTTTTTTATGTGCTATGTATGCCATGTTGGTCAAACAACCATTTTCATGACAAAAATGCAAAATACGTGTTATTTAAAATAAAATAAACATTTAAGTGAAATATTTGATGTGAAATAATTGGAGCTTTCAATATTTCTAATTCATAACAAAATGGGTTTAAACTTTTTTTTTAGTAACAGTTAAAAATATATATATATGTTCTAATCTATCCGTCCATTTTAAATGTATACTTTTATGGGGGGGGTTCTGTTCATTTTTTTTCCTTTTCTGGGGAAAAAACAACCTTTTTTTTGATGGCAAAATTCGTGTAATTAAAAAAAAAAAAGTGGAATATTTGATGTGAAGTAATTGGATTATTAGATCAATAATTCATTTAAAAAAAATGTAATCATTTTTGAGCAATGGCAGTTAAAAAAAAATAAAAATCCATCCATCCATCCATCCATCCATCCATTTTCTACCGCTTATTCCCTTTCGGGGTCGCGGGGGGCGTTGGCGCCTATCTCAGCTACAATCGGGCGGAAGGCAGGGTACACCCTGGACAAGTCGCCACCTCATCGCAGTGAGGTGGTGACAATAAAAATCAAATTTAAATTATTTGGGGTCCAAAAGGGCTCCATTCATAAAATATTTAAAAATAAGTAATACTTTTTTTTTTTTACTTTCAACATTTAAGTCTCCATATCAACTTCAAACCTATGTAAGTATGTTTCATTTTTTTTGTGTTCATTTTTTGTTTGTTTTTTATGGCAAAAACTGAAAGTGTGCATTATTTATTTTTTAGATTATTCCGAACATGAACACATTTACAATACAATACAGACAATTTAATATCACCTCACATCACATGTCCGAGAAGGAGTAGGAAGAAGCAAAGCTTATTTAATCCCCTTTCCCACGTCAGAGCGCCCACAAATATATACATTCATATAGGTTTAAAAACAAACAAACGTTTAAAAAGAATAACTGATGTAAAATAATTGGAGCCTTCAATATGTCAATAATGCATAACAAAATGGATTTTAAATATTTTTGAGCAACAACAGTTTAAAGAAAATTCTAATCTATCCGTTCATTTCAAATGTATATTTTTATGAGAGTTTTGTGTTCATTTTTGCCCTTGTTTTTTATTGCAAAAATGCAAAATTTGCGTAATTATAAAAATATTTATATTAAAATATAATATATATAATCTGTCAATTTAAATGTTATATTTTCATGGGGGTTTTGTTAATTTTCTGCCCTTTTTTGGTCAAAGAAAACCATGTTTGTTTTAATGGCAAAAACGCAAAATTTGCGTATTTAAAGAAGTCAGTGGAATATTTGATGTGAAATAATTGGATCAATAGGTCAATAATGAATGAAGAAATTATTTTATTTCATTATTTTCGAGCAAAGATAGTTAAACAAATACAAATCACATTAAAATGATTGGGCTTCTAAAAGGACATTTTTTTTTAAACTTTCAACCCTTAAGTCTCTACTTAACTTCAAAAAGTTAAGTAGGTAAATTAGTAGTTAAGTAAAGTCAACTTCAAACATATCTGTAACACAGGGGTCACCAACGCGGTGCCCGCTGGCCCGTTCTAAAAATAGCTCAAATAGCAGTACTTACCAGTGAGCTGCCTCTATTTTCTAAATTACATTTAATTACTAGCAAGCTGGTCTCGCTTTGCTTGACATTTTTAATTCAAAGAGAGACAAAACTCAAATAGAATTTGAGAAAACCAAGAAAATAATTTAAAGACTTGGTCTTCACTTGTTTAAATAAATAAGTAAATACTTTGCAATTTTAGAGAAAAAATACAACCTTAAAAATGATTTTAGGATTTTTAAACACATATACCTTTTTAACTTTTAAATTCCTTCCTCTTCTTTCCTGATAATTTAAATCAATGTTCCAAGTTTTTTTAATTTTTTTATTTTAAGAATGATAAATACATTTTAATTTGATTCTTCATTATAGCTTCTGTTTTTTCGACGAATAGTATTTGTGAAATATTTCTTCAAACTATTTATGATTAAAATTAAAAAAAAATATTCTGGCAAATCTAGAAAATCTGTAGAATCAAATGTAAATCTTATTTCAAAGTCTTTTGAATTTCTTTTAAAATTTTTGTTCTGGAAAATCCAGAAGAACTAATGATTTGTCTGTTAGAAATATAGCTTGGTCCAATTTGTTATCTATTCTAAAAAAGTGCAGATTGGATTTTAACCTATTTAAAACATGTCATCAAAATTCTAAAATTAATCTTAATCAGGAAAAATTACTAATGATGTTCCGTAAATTATTTTTTTAATTGTTTCAAAAAGATTCGAATTAGCTATTTTTTCTCCTCATATTTTTCGGTTGAATTTTGAATTTTAAAGAGTCGAAATTGGAGATAAACTATGTTTAAAATTTTAATTTAATTTTTTTCGTGTTTCCTCTTTTAAACTGTTCAATTAGGTGTTTTTTTCCATCATTTATTCTTTACAAAAAACCTTCCGTAAAAGGCAAAAAAATGTACGACGGAATGACAGACAAAAATACCCATTTTTTTATATATACATATTTAGATTTATTTATGAAAGGTAAATTGAGCAAATTGGCTGTTTCTGGCAATTTATTTAAAGGCCTACTGAAATGAGATTTTCTTATTTAAACGGGGATAGCAGGTCTATTCTATGTGTCATACTTGATCATTTCACGACATTGCCATATTTTTGCTGAAAGGATTTAGTAGAGAACAACGACGATAAAGTTCGCAACTTTGGTCGCTAATAAAAAAGCCTTGCCTGTACTGGAAGTAGCAGACGATGTGCGCGACGTCACGGGTTGTGGAGCTCCTCACATCCTCACATTGTTTACAATCATGGCCACCAGCAGCGAGAGCGATTCGGACCGAGAAAGCGATAATTTCCCCATTAATTTGAGCGAGAATGAAAGATTCGTGGATGAGGTTAGTGAGAGTGAAGGACTAGAAAAAAAAAAAAAAGGCAAGGGCAGTGGGAGCGATTCAGATGTTATTAGACACATTTACTAGGATAATTCAGGAAAATTCCTTATCTGCTTATTGTGTTACTAGTGTTTTAGTGAGATTATATGGTACCTGATAGTCGGAGGGGTGTGGCCACGGGTGTGGTGACCGCCAGTGTCTCTGAGGGAAGCCACGCAGCTACCTCTTTGACAGTTGCAGGAAGAACGATGAAAGCTCCGCTCACGTCTACGGTAAGAGCCGATTTATTACCACAATTTTCTGACAGAAACCTGCCGGTTGACATGTGGTCGGGAACCATGTTCGTTTGACCGCTCTGTTCCCTAGAAAAGCTTCCCCTTCGGGAATGTAAACAAGGAAACACTGGCTGTGTTTGTGTTGCTAAAGGCGGCTGCAATACACCGCTTCCCACCTACATCTTTCTTCTTTGACGTCTCCATTATTAATTGAACAAATTGCAAAAGATTCGGCAACACAGATGTCCAGAATACTGTGTAATTATGCGATTAAAGCCGACTACTTATAGCTTGGATCGGGCTGGAAAAAAATGTCCGCTACAATCCGAGATGTCACGCGCACGCGTCATCATACCGATGTTTTCAACAGGATACTTTGCGCGAAATTTAAAATTGCAATTTTAAAAAGGCCGTATTGGCATGTGTTGCAATGTTAATATTTCATCATTGATATATAAACTATCAGACTGCGTGGTCGGTAGTAGGCCTTTAAGGTTGGTAGCCCTTTGCATTAATAAGTACCTAAGAAGTAACTCTTGGTTTCAGAAAGGTTGGTGAGCCCTGCTGTAACATGTGTTTGTTTTTTTTGTTTTTTTATGGCAAAAACACCAAACGCGCGTTACTATTCCCAAATATACAATTTCAAAGTGGAATATTTGATGTGACCCAATGCTACGAAGTGGCTGGGGAGAGGGAAGTTTGGGCTTCCCTGCTTAGGCTGCTACCCCCGCGACCCGACCTCGGATAAGTGGAAGAAGATGGATGGATATTTGATGTGAAGTAATTCCATCCATCCATCCATTTACTACCACTTGTCCCTTTTGGGGTCGCTGGAACCTATCTCAGCTGCATTCGGGTGGAAGTCTGGGTACACCCTGGACAAGTCGCCATCCTCATCGCAGTGTGAAGTAATTGGAGCAGGCCCGGCCCTAACCAATCTGGCGCCCTAGGCAAGATTTTAGGTCCCCCACCCCCACACACACCGGCAGTGAAGTGTATTTACTCACAAGAAACCGAATAGCTTTGTCTTTGACCTTTTTTTTTTTTACTTAAAGAAAGAAAATTAACAATCAGAATAGTTAACAAGATTAAAAAAAATATGAACAAATAAATGAATACAAAAAATAAAAAATGAATATATGAAATACAATATTTTTTACGGTAGATGTGGTCGATGGCCCATGGGTGGGATTTAGAAACTTCAACAGTGCATCTGAAGAGAGGAGTATGTGACACCATTGAGTCTAATAATACAATCATATGATTCCAAGAATAAAATGAAATGATATAATATAGATGAAAGACCAAAGAGATATATGTATGATGTTAACTAATATGCAAATTAAATTAGATTCAATTTATTGTCATCATTACAGTGAAATGTTGAATAGCAGAATGCAAAGTAACAGAATAATATATTATATGAGAATGTTATGTTATGATTATCTTTAACCGACTCACAGCAGTGCTCAAATTAAAAAACAGCATTCCCTCTCATGTGATATTGCTCAATTAAAGGCCTACTGAAACCCACTACTACCCACCACGCAGTCTGATAGTTTATATATCAATGATGAAATATTAACATTGCAACACATGGCAATACGGCCTTTTTAGTTTACTAAATTGCAATTTTAAATTTCCCGGAACTTTTTTCTTGAAAACGTCGCGTGATGATGACGTGTACGCTTGACGTCACGGGCTGTTAGGAAATATGATTGCTGCACACACACACAGCTAAAAGTCATCTGCTTTAACAGCATAATTACACAGTATTTTGGAGATCTGTGTTGCTGAATCTTTTGCAATTTATTCAATTAATATTGGAAAAGTCACAGTAGAAAGATGGAGTTGGGAAGCTTTAGCCTTTAGCCACACAAACACACGGGGATTCCTTGTTTAAAATTCACGGAAGTGAAACTTTACTATGGATCACAGCGGACATGGATCCCGACCGAATGTCAACCAGCAGGTTTCGGTGAGAAAATTGTGGTAAAAAGTCGCTTCTTACTGGAGATCAACTGAGCTTGTGGCGCCCATAAAGTTGCCGTCGACTTCCCTGAGACACTGCACACCTGTGGACAAACACCTCCGACTATCAGGTACTGTTAAACTCACTAAAACACTGGCAAGACAATAGAAAGATAAGGGATTTCCCAGAATTATCCTAGTAAATGTGTCTAAAAACATCTGAATCCGTCCCAATGCAATTGCGTTTTTTTTTTTTTTTTTTTTTCTAGTCCGTCGCTATCAATATCCTCAAACACGAATCTTTCATCCTCGCTCAAATTAATGGGGAAATTGTCGTTTTCTTGGTCCGAATTGCACTTTTTGTTGGAGGCTCCCATTATAAACAATGTGAAGATGTGAGGAGCCATCAACATGTGACGTCGTCGTCTGCGACTTCCGGTAAAGGCGGGGCTTTTCTGTTAGCACCAAAAGTTGCGAACTTTATCATGGATGTTCTCTACTAAATCCTTTCAGCAAAAATATGGCAATATCGTGAAATGATCAAGTATGACACAGAATGGACCTGCTATCCCCGTTTAAATAAGAAAATCTCATTTCAGTAGGCCTTTAACATTATTGATGTGCACTTTAACAACCAGGCTTACAACTATACCTAATATATAAAGGAGTGGAAAAGTGGATAGCAGGTCCATTCTATGTGTCATACTTGATAATTTCGCGATATTGCCATATTTTTGCTGAAAGGATTTAGTAGAGAACATCCACGATAAAGTTCGCAACTGGAGAAAAGCCCTGCCTCTACCGGAAGTCGCAGAAGATGACGTCACATGTTGAAGGCTCCTCAAACAGCTACTCAGACCGAGAAAACGACAATTTCCCCATTAATTTGAGTGAGGATGAAAGATTTGTGTTTGAGGATATTGATAGAGACGGACTAGAAAAAAAAAAGTTTAAAAAAAAAACCGCGATTGCAATCACGTTGCATTGAGACGGATTCATATGTTTTTAGAGACATTTACTAAGAGAATTTTGGGAAATCCCTTATATTTCTATTGTGTTGCTAGTGTTTTAGTGAGTTTAATAGTACCTGATAGTCGGAAGTGTACGTCCACGCCCGGGTGTTGACGCGCAGTGTCTCGGGGAAGTCGACGGCAGCTGTACGGACGACACAAGCTCAGTTGATATCCGGTAAGAGGTGACTTTTTAACCACAATTTTCTCACCGAAACCTGCTGGTTGACATGTAGTCGGGATCCATGTCTGCTGTGATCCATAGTAAAGTTTCACCTCCGTGGATTTTAAACAAGGAATCACCGTGTGTTTGTGTGACGCTGAAGGCTGAAGCTTCCCAACTCTGTCTTTGTTCTTTGACTTCTCCAATATTAATTGAAGTCGCTTCTTACCGGAGATCAGCTGAGCTTGTGTCGTCCATAAAGCTGTCGTTGACTTCCCTGAGACACTGCACGTCAACACACCTGTGGACTCACCCCTCCGACTATCAGGTACTGTTAAACTCACTAAAACACTAGCAACACAATAGAAAGATAAGGGATTTCCCAGAATTATCCTAGTAAATGTGTCTAAAAACATCTGAATCTGTCCCAATGCAATTGCGTTTTTTTTTTTTTCTTTCTAGTCCGTCGCTATCAATATCCTCAAACACAAATCTTTCATCCTCGCTCAAATTAATGGGGAAATTGTCGTTTTCTCGGTCCGAATAGCACTTTTTGTTGGAGGTTCCCATTATAAACAATGTGAGGATGTGAAGAGCCATCAACATGTGACGTCATCGTCTGCGACTTCCGGTACAGGCAAGGCTTTTCTGTTAGCACCAAAAGTTGCAAACTTTATCGTGGATGTTCTCTACTAAATCCTTTCAGCAAAAATATGGCAATATCGCGAAATAATCACGTATGACACATAGAATGGACCTGCTATCCCCGTTTAAATAAGAACATCTCATTTCAGTAGGCCTTTAACATTATTGATGTGCACTTTAACAACCAGGCTTACAACTATACCTAATATACAAAAGGGGTGGAAAAGTGACTATTACCTGCAGGGCAAACATTAGCTAACCAGAAGGCAATGACAATGTAAACAAAAAACACCTACTTAAAAGAACTTCTACAAATGTCCCTGAGGAATGTAAGACAGAAGTAATTACCCTACGTTACATTATTATTTTCCATAACAATTTAGCCCCCTCCACAATATTAACCCGACGTTAAAACAAAACTAGCTATTTATTGATTAGCAATTGCCGAATCATGTAACATTAGCTTAATGCTAAAAAGCCAGGTTACTATATCACAGGGGTCACCAACCTTTTTGAAACCAAGAGCTACTTCTTGGGTACTGATTAATGCGAAGGGCTACCAGTTTGATACACACTTAAATAAATTGCCAGAAATAGCCAATTTTCTCAATTTACCTTTCATAAATAAATCCATATATATATATAAAATGGGTATTTCTGTCTGTCATTCCATCGTACATTTTTATTCCTTTTACGGAAGGTTTTTTGTAGAGAATAAATTATGAAAAAAACACTTAATTGAATGGTTTAAAAGAGGATAAAACTGGAAAAAAAATGAAAATTTAATTTTGAAAAATAGGTTATCTTCAATTTCGACTTTTTAAAATGCAAAATTCAACCGAAAATAATGAAGAGAACAACTAACTAATTTGAATCTTTTTGAAAAAAATTAAAAAATAATTTATGGAACATTATTAGTAATTTTTCCTGATTAAGATTATTTTTAGAATGTTGATGACATGTTTTAAATAGGTTAAAATCCAATCTGCACTTTGTTAGAATATACAACAAATTGGACCAAGCTATATTTCTAACAAAGACAGATCATTATTTCTTCTAGATTTTCCAGAGCAACATTTTTAAAAGAAATTCAAAAGACTTTGAAATAAGATTTAAATTTGATTCTACAGATTTTCTAGATTTGCCAGAATATTTTATTTTTATTTTTAATCATAATAAGTTTGAAGAAATATTTCACAAATATTCTTCGTCGAAAAAACAGAAGCTAAAATGAAGAATTAAATTAAAATGTATTTATTATTCTTTACAATAATAAAAACATATATATTACTTGAACATTGATTTAAATTGTCAGGAAAGCAGAGGAAGGAATTTAAAAGGTAAAATGGTATATGTGTTTAAAAATCCTAAAATAATTTTTAAGGTCGTATTTTTTCTCAAAAATTGTCTTTCTGAAAATTATAAGGAGCAAAGTAAAAAAATAAATGAAATTATTTAAACAAGTGAAGACCAAATCTTTAATATATTTTCTAGGATTCTCCAATTCTATTTGAGTTTTGTCTCTCTTAGAATTAAAAATGTCAAGCAAAGCGAGACCAGCTTGCTAGTAAATAAATACAATTTAAAAAATAGAGGCAGCTCACTGGTAAGTGCTGCTATTTGAGCTATTTTTAGAACAGGCCGGCGGGCTACTCATCTGGTCCTTATGGGCTACCTGGTGCCCGCGGGCACCGCGTTGGTAACCCCTGCTGTATCACATTCTGTAACAGACAAATAATTTCATGTAGGCTAACGTTACCTACCTTTGTCTTTTTCTCGTTTCTCCTCCTAATGTTGTGACAAATAATATTTCTATTAAATAGGCTTTATTTTGCATTTTAATTAACGTGGGATTATTTTTTTGTATTTAGAAATAATAGTACCCCGCGACACCAAAGGGGAATAAGCGGTAGAAAATGGATGTATGGATAGTGCCAACTAATTTTTTTTTTTTTTCTCCAACATTTGTGGTGCTGACGTGGCCCCCCTAAAGGACGGCCCCCTTAGCATTTGCCTATAGGCCTATGCCAGGGGTCGGCAACCCACGGCTCAGGAGCCGCATGCGGCTCTTTAGCGCCGCCCTAGTGGCTCTCTGGAGCTTTTTCAAAAATATATGAAAAATGGCCCTAGTGGCTCTCTGGAGCTTTTTCAAAAATATATGAAAAATGGAAATGATGGGGAGGAAAAAAAACCTTTTGTCGTTTTAATTTGGTTTCTGTAGGAGGACAAACATGACACAAACCTCCTTAATTGCTATAAAGCACACTGTTTATATGCCGTTTATAGCGCCGTTTTGTCCTACTAATTTTGGCGGTCCTTGAACTTACCCTTGTTCAGGGGTCGGCGAGCCACATATTGCTCTTTAGCGCCGCCCTAGTGGCTCTCTGTAGCTTTTTCAAAAATATATAAATGATGAGGGCAAAAAAACATTTTTTTTTGTTTGTTTTTTGTAGGAGGACAAACATGACACAAACCGCCGTAATTGCTATAAAGCACACTGTTTGTATTAAATATGCTTCACTGATTCGAGTATTTGGCGAGCGCCGTTTTGTCCTACTAATTTTGGCGGTCCTTGAACTCACCCTAGTTTGTTTACATGCATGTAAACTTTCTAAGACGTGATTTATGCCACTTCTTTTCCGTCTCATTTTGTCCACCAAACTTATAAGGTTGTGTATGAATGCACAAAGGTGAGTTTTGCTGATGTTATTGACTTATGTGGAGTGTGCTAATCAGACATATTTGGTCACTGCATGACTGCAAGCTAATCCATGCTAACATGCTCTTTAGGCTAGCTATATGTACATATTGCATCATTATGCCTCATTTGTAGCTATATTTGAGCTCATTTAGTTTCCCTTGAGTCCTCATAATTCAATTTATATATCATGACACACTATATCTGTATGTAATATGGTTTTGAATTTTTTGCGGCTCCAGACAGATTTGTTTTTGTATTTTTGGTCCAATATGGCTCTTTCAACATTTTAGGTTGCCGACCCCTGGCCTATGCCATCGTGTTGTGTCGTTCCGCGAACGATTCGTTCGAACGAACGAATCTTTTGAGTGAACGAAGCGGCGGAGCTCAACTGAACTGAGAAAATAACGAATTAGTTCATGAAGTGATTCGGTTCACTACGTTCACTCAAAAGATTCGTTCTTTCTGACGAATCGTTCGCGAACGACACAACACTAATCACTACTATGCCACGGGCCGGCTCTGCCAGTCTGGTGCAGGTCTACAATTCTTTTCCTGGTGTCCTTCGACAGCTCTTTGGTCTTGGCCATAGTGGAGTTTGTAAGGCTCCAATAATTGGAGCCTTGAATATGCCACCGTTGCGGCGCTCTGTCGCAGCGCAGTTCGTCTATAGGGGCGCTAAAGAGTGCTGCGTGTGACTCGGCGCCATTACAGAAAAAGAAGAAGAATAGGAAGCGGTCGAAGAACACCGAATCGCCATTTGAGTTTTTCCTTAAAGTGCTGCAGTTGCTTTTATGAAACTATCACACGCAGAACTCGGAGGTCAACTTTCACTCGGAGAGCAAACGTAATGCGTGAATTGATAGTTGTTAGTCCTCGACTTGACCGTTTTCTGGTAGCTAGTGATTAGCCATATTGTGTGTCCAGCTAGCTTGTTTGATCTGCCGACACGATGGTTCGCGGGCGGAAGCGCAAAAATCTGCAAGGGATTGACGGGCCACCTTGCGACATGGGTCCGCACCCGCCCTGGGGTCCTCCACCATGGGGAGGATGGGGCCCGCCTCCGCCCGACGGATGGGGCCCGCATCCACCCGACGGATGGGGCCCGCCTCCGCCCGGTGGATGGGGTCCGCCGCCGCCCGGTGGATGGGGTCCGCATCCGCCCGACGGATGGGGTCCGCATCCGCCCAACGGATGGGGTCCGCATCCGCCCGACGGATGGGGTCCGCATCCTCCCGACGGATGGGGTCCGCATCCTCCCGAGGGATGGGGTCCGCCGCCGCCCGGCGGATGGGGTCCGCCGCCGCCCGGCGGATGGGGTCCGCCTCCGCCTGGTGGATGGGGCCCGCCTCCTCCCGGAGGCTGGGGTCCCCATCCCCACGGCTGGGGACCTGAGTCGTGGGAACCCGCGCCATTTCCACCCGCTCCGGCCGCTGTTCCACCACCTCCTCCGGCCGGTGGGCCACCTCCCCCTCCGGCCGGTGTTCCACCACTTCCGGTTGCTGTTCCACCACCCAGTTCTCTTCCCATACCTCCTTTCGGCTTCCCGCCTGGATGGACGGGAGAGGTGAGTGTTGCTTCTGTAACAGAGTTTGTATCACAAGATATAAACCAGTGTTTTTCAACCAGTGTGCCGCGGGGTACAGTCTGGTGTGCCGTGGCAGATTTCGAATTTCACGTATTTGGGTTAAAACATTTTTTTGCAAACCAGTAATCATAGTCTGCAAATGATGTGTTGTTGTTGATTGTCGGTGCAGAGTATCCGCGTAATACACTTCCATATCAGTAGGTGGCAGCCAGTAGCTAATTGCCTTGTAGAAATCGGAAACAGCAAGAGGCAGTGTGCAGGTAAAAAAAGGTGTCTAATACTTAAATCAAAAAATAAACAAAAGGTGAGTGCCTCTAAGAAAAGGCATTGAAGCTTAGGGAAGGCTTTGCAGAACAAAACTGCAACTGTACTGGTTACTAAGTAAACCAAAACCGAATGCTGGATGACAGCAAAGACTTACTGTGGATGTACAATGTACATCCGAACATGACATGACAATCAACAATGTCCCCACAAAAAGGATAAAAACAACTGAAATATTCTTGATTGCTAAAACAAAGTAGATGTGGGAAATATCGCTCAAAGGAAGACATGAAACTGCTACAGGAGAATACCAAAATACGAGAAAAAGCCGCCAAAATAGGAGCGCAAGACAAGAAGTAAAACACTTCACACAGGAAAACAGCAAAAAACTCCAAATAAGTCAGGGGGTGATGTGACCGGTGGTGAAAGTACACCTACTTTGAGACAAGACCTATATTGATGCATGTTTGGTTATGGTTTAATTCATATTCAACAATTGCGACAACTACTTTTTGCTGTCAACTGAGTTTCATTTTTTAATGATTTCTGTTGGTGGTGTGCCTCCAGATTTTTGTCAACGCAAAAAATGTGCTTTGGCTCAAAAAAGGTTGAAAAACACTGACATAAACAACATAATTGGCCTAGTGCAGGGGTCGGCAACCTAAAATGCTGAAAGAGCCATATTGGGGGGTGGTTAAGAGGAGAGGAGTATATTTACAGCTAGAATTCAAGTCAAGTATTTCATATATATATATATATATATAAGAAATACTTGACTATATATACATATATATATATATATAAGAAATACTTGACTTTCAGTGAATTTTAGCTATATATACATATGTATTTTATTTTATATATATATATATATATATATATATATATATATATATATATATATGAGAAATACTTGAATTTCAGTGTTCTTTTATTTACACATACACGCACACATATCACTCATCTACTCATTGTTTAGTTAAGGGTTGAAACGTCCATCCTTGTTCTATTCTCTGTCACTATTTTTCTAACATGCTGAACACTCTGATGATGCATCGCAGTGTGGCACGCATAAAAGTGATTTCATCAAATGCACTAGAGTCTGGAATCTTCCATCTCTCCCTAGCATGGTCCAAAGCCGGTCAATCTTTGCTTCCAAGCACTTGGTAGTTCACTACTTCTTCGCCGAAGGCTATCCAGGTCCAATCACAGCTGTGGCTTGGAACTTACAAGCGTATTTGTTCATCTTACTCGTCGTCGCCACGGCTGTATCTTCCTCGTTCTTCTGCTTCGTCTCCTTGTTGTGTGCGCAGTTTTGCACTGCACTCTCTAAAAACTGTAGATGTTATTGTCACATATGCATGTACAGTAGATGGCAGTATTGTCTTGTTTAAGAGTGTCACAACATTGCTGTTTACGGCAGACAAACTGCTTTACCGTAGACGAAAACGTTACTGCTGTTGTTGTGTGTTGTTACCACACTCGGAGGAAGTTAATAAAGCTACCTTACAATAAACCAACATAAGAAACCAAGAACTTGCCCATGATCATTCTACAGTTATAACCTCATTGGGCAGGCACGCTGTTTATATTGTGGGAAAGCGGACGAGAAAACAGGCTGTCCACACGTCACTCAGGTCCGCATGGAGCTGGAGGGGGCTTGGCCTCCAGCTCCGCCTGAATTTCGGGAGATTTTCGGGAGAAAATTTGTCCCGGGAGGTTTTCGGGAGAGGCGCTGAATTTCGTGAGTATCCCGGAAAATCTGGGAGGGTTGGCAAGTACGCTGATTAGCACTCCATACAAATCAATAACATCAACAAAACTCACCTTTGTGCATTAATGCACAACGTTAAAAGTTTGTTGGACAAAATGAGACAGAAAAAGAAGTGGCATGAAACTATTAGAAAGTCGAGAAAGTTATTCATGTAAACAAACTACGGTGAGTTCAAGGACGTCAAAATTAGTAGGGCAAAACGGCGCTTGCCAAATACTAGAATCAGTGAAGTATGTTTAATGTAAATAGTGTATTTTATAACAATTATGGAGGTTTGTGTCATGTTTGTCCTCCTACATAAACCATATTGTATTTTTTTTCCCTTTTTCCATTTTTCATACATTTTTGAGAAAGCTCCAGAGAGCCACTAGGGCAGCGCTAAAGAGCCGCATGCGGCTCTAGAGCCGCTGGTTGCCGACCCCCGTCCTAGTGGTTAGAGTGTCCGCCCTGAGATCGGTAGGTCGTGAGTTCAAACCACCGCCCAAAACTATAACAATGGGACTCATTACCTCCCTGCTTAGCACTCAGCATCAAGGGTTGGAATCGGGGGTTAAATCACCATAAATGATTATTGGGAGCGGCCACCGCTGCTGCTCACTGCTCCCCTCACCTCCCAGTGGTTGATCAAGGGTGATGTGTCAAATGCAGAGAACAATGTCGCCACACTTTGTGTGTGTGTGTGACAATCACGGGTACTTTAACTTTTTAAAATGCCCTACACAATATTAACCGGCAACATGTTTATTCAATACCAATAAATATTGTGTTATAAACAATACTAAGCAT
The DNA here is from genome assembly GCF_033978795.1 of Nerophis ophidion. Lineage (NCBI taxonomy): Eukaryota > Metazoa > Chordata > Actinopteri > Syngnathiformes > Syngnathidae > Nerophis > Nerophis ophidion. The sequence continues at coordinate 61,347,641 of NC_084619.1, read as the reverse complement.
GTTGTACATACAAATAGTTATTCGAAGTGATGTAATAATGTACAACATTTACCCTCCAGAGTGGGCTTCTCCATATTTTCATGGATAAATGTCCACTGTTAAGATAATTAAAGGCCTACTGAAATGAGATTTTCTTATTTAAAAGGGAATAGCAGGTCCATTCTATGTGTCATACTTGATCATTTCGCGATATTGCCGTATTTTTGCTGAAAGGATTTAGTAGAGAAAATTGACGATAAAGTTTGCCACTTTTGGTACTTCCTGAAAAAGCCTCGCCTTTACCGGAAGTCGCAGACGATGACGTCTCAAGTGTGGGTGCTCCTCACATATTCACATGGATTTTAATGGGAGCCTCCAACAAAAACAGTTATTCGGACCGAGAAAACGACAATTTCCCCATTAATTTGAGCGAGGATGAAAGATTCGTATTTGAGGATATTGATAGCGACGGACTAGGAAAAAAAAAAAAGGAAACGCGATAGCATTGGGACGTATTCCGATGTTTTTAAACACATTTACTAGGATAATTCTGGGAAATCCCTTATCTTTCTACTGCGTTGCTAGTGTTTTAGTGAGTTTAATATTACCTGATAGTCGGAAGGGTGTCTCCACGGGTGTCTTGACGCCATGTCTCACAGGTGTTGACGGCAGCTGTACGGACGACACAAGCTCAGCTGATATCCGGTAAGTGGCGACTTTTTAACCACAATTTTCTCACCGAAACCTGCTGGTTGACATTCGGTTGGGATCCATGTCTGCTTGACCGCGCTCTGATCCATAGGAAAGTTTCATGGCATGTGTTGCAATGTTAATATTTCATCATTGATGTATAAACTATCAGACTGTGTGTTGGGTGATAGTGGGTTTCAGTAGGCCTTTAATGTCCTTGGCTGCCGCTATCGACTTATGTCTGTTTTGACATTGTTGTTTTATGTCAGCGTTATTTACTGTGCATCCGCTGCACTTGTTACACATCTTAGCTATGTGTGGAATAAATTAATGTTCATCCTAACACACAATACCCCTCAATGACAATGTTGTTGTTGTTTTTTTTAACTTTATTAAAAACAAAAAATCACATGTATGTAACGCCAATTTTTTCAGCATTTGCTCAATACTTGGCTGCAGTTTCTGCCAAAGGTGCATCAATAAAGTTTTGAACAAAAGCTGTGAGTTCTTATTTGTACATGTGATTTCTTAGTTTTTAATTTTTAAAACATTTGCAAATAAATAAATAAATAAATTTATATATATATATATATATATATATGTATATATATATATATATATATATATATATATATATATAAAAACACACATCTCACATTGTCATTATTAGATGTGATTGAAATAATAAATTTTTAGATGCATCTCAATTTGCGCTTTGGTAATTACAAAATCGATTAATAAATGTCAATGATCTATTTATTTATTGCAAATAAAGTAATGCAGACCGTTTTAAAATATGTCTGACTGCAGCGAGCCACTTCACTAAGAGAATCGACAAGCTCCTTTATTGTGGGGCACTTTTCTTCCAGTTTTGCACATATTTCTATTAATTTAATACATCTGGAAATTCATTTAACATTTTTTTTTTATCACAAAAGCCTTGTTTTAAAGTTGCAAGTGATTGTCTCTAATTTAGTGAAAGGAAAAGAAATGTAAAACTGCATCAATATATAGCAGTATAGCTCAGTTGGTAGAGTGGCCGTGCCAGCAATTTTTGGGTTCCATGTTCGATCCCCGCTTCCGCCATGCTAAGCACTGCCGTTGTGTCCTTCAGCAGGACACTTTACCCACCTGCTCTCAGTGCCACCCACACTGGTTTAAATGTAACTTAGATATTGGGTTTCACTAAGTAAAAGCGCTTTGAGTCACTAGAGAAAAGCGCTGTATAAATATAATTCCCTTAACACACTTCCCATCAAAATACATAAATTAAAGGTCCATTAATAATCGATTTTTAATCGAATCGTAGCATCTGAATAGTAACCGAATCAAGAGGTGCCATTATGGAGTACTGTGTGTAGAATTTTGATGATAATCATCATTTATTTCATTTTGAAATAAGGCTGTAAATTGCCCTTTTTTCTGGACTCTTGCTGCCCAGTGTGACTTTCTACTTCTTCTTCTTTTTCAGGTGACGCCGGAAAATGCAGACTGGGTAAGTCGTGTTGAAACTCGGGGTGTTCACTTCCGATACGACACCGAAATTGGAGCCTTGTGCATTGGCCGATACCGATTTAGCTCCAATTCGATTTCAGCAAGAATTATGCATATTTTAGAGAGACCGACTGATTTTTGGCCGGACCAGATATTTGGCATATTGACGTATGTTAGTATCATCCTCTTTTTATTGGTATTTGGCTTTTTGGGTTTTTTTACAACTACAACAGGAAGTACATCACATGATATCACACACCAGTAAACCCGCTGCAGGACTGATTGCATTGCACATGATATCACACTGTAGAGTAAACACATTGCAGGATTGCTTGTATCGCACATATCACCCACAAGTATACACGCTGCAAGACTGCTTCTATCGCACATGATATCTCACACAAGTAAACACACTGTAGGACTGCTTTGTATTGCACATGATATCTGACACAAGTAAACAAGCCGCAGGACTGCTCGTATTGCATATGATATCACACACAAACACGCTGCACGACTGCTTTTATTGAACATGTTATCACACACAAGTAAACACGCTGCAGGACTGCTTGTATCCACATAATATCATACACAAGTAAACACGCTGCATGACTGCTTGTTTCGCACATGATATCACACACAAGTAAACACGCTGTGGGACTGCTTGTATCGCACATGGTATCACACACAAGTAAACACGCTGCAGGACTGCTTTGTATCGCACATGATATCTTATACAAATAAACAAGCAGCAGGACTGCTTGTATCGCACATAACATCACATACAAACATGCTGCAAGACATGTTATCACACACAAGTAAACACGCCGCGGGACTGCTTGTATTGCACATGTTATCCAATGCAAGTAAAAACATTGCAGGACCGCTTGTATCGCACATGACATCACCCACAAGTAAACACGCTGCAGGACTGCTTGTATCGCACATGGTATCACACACAAGTAAACACGCTGCAAGACTGCTTGTATCGCACATAATATCACACACAAGTAAACAAGCTGCATGACTGCTTGTATCACACATAATATCACACTCAAGTAAACACGCTGCAGGACTGCTTGTATCACACATAATATCACACACAAACACGCTGCAGGACTGCTTGTATTGAACATGTTATCACACACAAGTAAACACGCTTCAGGACTGCTTGTATCGCACATATCACACACAAGTAAACAAGCAGCAGGACTGCTTGTATCGCACATAACATCACATACAAACACGCTGCAGGGCTGCTTGTATCACACATAATATCACACACAAGTAAACAAGCAGCAGGACTCCTTGTATCGCACATAACATCACATATAAACACGCTGCAGGACTGCTTATATTGAACATGTTATCACACACAAGTAATCACGCTGTGGGACTGCTTGTATCGCACATGATATCACACACAAGTAAACAAGCAGCAGGACTGCTTGTATCGCACATGATATGACACACAAGTAAACTCGCAGTAGGACTGCTTTGTATCACGCATGATATCACACACAAGTAAACTCGCTGCAGGACTGCTTGTATCGCCGCTCATAACGTTTTTTTTGCTGATACCGGACCGATACAGATATTGGAGCTTGACCCCCCAAGTTGAAAAGGGGCTAGCAGTTAAAACATTTTTCATTTAAATGGTTAGCAAAAAGCTTTGATTTCAACGCAGCCCCCTGGCACCAACCCAGCTGAAAATCAAACGACGGCAACGGAGAGCAGCGCTCTTGCAAAAGCTGAAGACTCCGCCCCCAAAGCCGAGGAGGAACCTGCCAAGGCCACCAAGCTGCCGTTCAACCTTCTGGGAAAGCGCGGGGTCGATAAGTAAGCATAAGCGTCAGTCATGTGATCCGATGCCAGGCGCCCTCGCTAAAGCATTCTTGTGTTGTCAGGCCCCCTGCAGGGAGGTCCACTGGAATCATCTCCTTCATTGGGGTAAGAGAGCACCTGTTCAGTTTACAAAAATGTACTTTAGTATGAGTCATTTAAATTAATTTAGTTTTTAGTCTAGTTTCAGTACAGTAAATTTCATCGACTAAAATATCAAGTATAAAGTGCCTTACATAGAATATAGAAAATAATATATCTTTATTGTCGTTGTACATTGTACAATGGAATTGTAAACAAAACTAATTTAGTCCAAATTCATAGTAACACATAAAAACATAGATAAAAATACCAAGCACACAGCTCACATGCACAGTCATTATTGTCTTGTGTTCAGCAACACTATTGCTCTCGGGTAAAAAGTGTTCTTAAATCTGTTAGTCCGGAATTTTATTGTACTGTATCTCCTGCCCGGGGACAGCAGTTCAAAAAGTTTATGTCCGGGGTGAGATAGGTCCCTTATGATGTTTTGGGCCTTTTTGAGGCACCTGGCACTGTACAGTTCATTTAGGGAGGGGAGAGAGCAGCCAGTGATCTTCATGGCCGTGTTTATGATCCTCTGAAGTTTGTTTCTCTCTGCCGCCGTGCAACTGGTATACCATGCACACATACAGTATGTCAGCACACTCTCTATTGAGCAGCGATAGAAGGACACAAGCAGTTTTTGTGACAGGTGGTTAATTTTGAGGAGTCTCAGAAAGTAAAGTCTCTGCTGTGCCTTTTTGATGGTCACTGAGGTGTTTGCATGAAAACACTCCGACAGACATCACACATGGGATGGTTTACTAATTAAGAATTGTTTTAGTTACAGTGAGGCAAAAAAGTATTTAGTCAGCCACCAATTGTGCAAGTTCTCCCACTTAAAATGATGACAGAGTTCTGTAATTTTCATCATAGATACACTTCAACTGTGAGAGACAGAATGTGAAAAAAAAATCCAGGAATTCACATTGTGGGAATTTTAAAGAATTTGTAAATTATGGTGGAAAATAAGTATTTGGTCAATAACAATAATTCAACTCACTTTGTAATATAACCTTTGTTGGCAATAACAGGGGTCAAACGATTACTATAGGTCTTTACCAGGTTTGCACACACAGTAGCTGGTATTTTGGCCCATTCCTCCATGCAGATCTTCTCGAGAGCAGTGATGTTTTGGGGATGTCGCCGAGCAACACGGACTTTCAACTCCCTCCACAGGTTTTTCTATGGGGTTGAGGTCTGGAGACTGGCTAGGCCACTCCAAGACTTTCAAATGCTTCTTACGAAGCCACTCCTTCGTTTCCCGGGCGGTGTGTTTGGGATCATTGTCATGCTGGAAGACCCAGCCACGTTTCATCTTCAAAGCTCTCACTGATGGAAGGATGTTTTGGCTCAAAATCTCACGATTCATGGCCCCATTCATTCTTTCCTTAACACGGATCAGTCGTCCTGTCCCCTTAGCAGAAAAACATCCCCAAAGCATGATGTTTCCACCCCCATGCTTCACAGTAGGTATGGTGTTCTTGGGATGCAACTCAGTATTCTTCTTCCTCCAAACACAACGAGTTGAGTTTATACCAAAAAGTTCTATTTTGGTTTCATCTGACCACATGACATTTTCCCAATCCTCCGCTGTATCATCCATGTGCTCTCTGGCAAACTTTAAACGGGCCTGGACATGCACTGGCTTAAGCAGGGGGACACGTCTGGCACCGCAGGATTTGATTCCCTGTCGGCTTAGTGTGTTACTGATGGTAACCTTTGTTACTTTGGTCCCAGCTCTCTGCAGGTCATTCACCAGGTCCCCCCTTGTGGTTCTGGGATTTTTGCTCACCGTTCTCATGATCATTTTGACCCCACGGGAAGAGATCTTGCGTGGAGCCCCAGATCGAGGGAGATTATCAGTGGTCTTGTATGTCTTCCATTTTCTGATAATTGCTCCCACAGTTGATTTTTTCACACCAAGCTGCTTGCCTATTGTAGATTCACTCTTCCCAGTCTGGTGCTGGTGTACAATTCTTTTCCTGTTGTCCTTCGACAGGTCTGTGGTCTTGGCCATAGTGGAGTTTGGAGTCTGACTGTTTGAGGCTGTGGACAGGTGTCTTTTATACAGATAACGAGTTCAAACAGGTTCCATTAATACGGGTAACGAGTGGAGGACAGAAGAGCTTCTTAAAGAAGAAGTTACAGGTCTGTGAGAGCCAGAGATCTTCCTTGTTTGAAATCACCAAATACTTATTTTCCACCCTAATTTAAAAATCTATTCTTTAAAATTCCTACAATGTGAATTCCTGGATTTTTTTTTTCACATTCTGTCTCTCACAGTTGAAGTGTACCTATGACGATAATTTACAGACTTCTGTCATCATTTTGAGTGGGAGAAATTGCCCAATCGATGGCTAACTAAATATTTTTTTGCCCCACTGTATATTGTGGAACTTATAAACGTTGCTTGAAGTGATGAACGAAGAATCCATAGGAGTAGAACGCAATGGACGGCTAGAAGACGGAACAGCACTTTCACTTCCGGTTCAAAGCGCTAAACAACAGGAAGCACGTAGCTGAACCTGCACAGAGCGAACTCAGCCAAAAGATAGCACAAACAATAACACGCCTTTTAAGTGTCTTTGCATGTGTTTTATAAAAACTATTTGCGTTGTGGCTGCTAGCGAAGAAAAATCCATACATTTAACAAGCCGCAGGGCTCAAAGTGTAGGAAAAAGGGAGTGTCGTAAAGTCTGGAATTTACGGTCCTTCTGATTGGATAGTTTCCTATCTTGTCCCACCTGCCAGATATTAAATTAAATATGATTTAGTCTCAACATTATCCTTTTTGTTTTTATTTGTCAACTAAATTGTCAGTTTCATTGTTTTTGCCAATGTGCATGTGTTGTGATTAGTCATCGATCTATTTTAGTCTGGGGAAATAGGTTATTGACGATTTTTAGTCAACAAAATGAACCCTACTGTGGTCACATGATCCTCATTGGACTGGATTCAATCTTGATTGTCATAAATAGTGTGTTGAAAAACTGATCTGACGCCGTGTTGACGGCAGTCGCGATTGTTTGTGCTCCACAGCCCTCGTTTGGTCACATCAAGCGGGAAGACCAGATGGAATTCACCTTCAGCTTTAAGGGGTTTTTCGGGGACCCCAAAGCGATGAAGGCCGGCGTCCGCGTCCACTTCACCGCCTGCAAGGGGAAGGTAAGAGAGTTTATATTTGACAATCAGAATGTTCACACATGTATCATTCCTTCATACATTTTTTAAAATAAAACCAGAACTGAATAAAAACAGAGATAACTTGTTTGTTGCCAGACGCAGAACTAAAAAATAGATAATGAATGGTTCATCCAAGTTCTAATATTGTGCACAATTGCAAAAAGGACGAAGCAGATGGATATACATATTTTTTTGCAGATCCAATTTAAATATATGTGTTTACATTGTTACTTTTGTTAACAAAATTCCAAACTTTGTTAGTTAAGTCATGTACAAATCTACCTCTGCCTACATGTTCAAGATTGAAGATTGTCAATACTATATTTAGCCATTTTATTTATTGTTTTGGTTGTGTATATATAGGGTCCTCAACCTCCTGAACATATTGCTGTGCTTTTGGTTCTGATTTTTATTCAAGTGCATCATTTTGCTAACAGTGTATTTAAATGTGTTTGTTTTATTTAACTTGGTATTTAAACACTTACTTTCCAATTACAATGTTAAAATATAAGAGAAACACAAGTTTATTCCATTTGAAGGGATATACATGCATTATATTGATGTGTTATTACATTAGTGGTTAATTTAATCTGAAAACATAATATTAATAATATAGTTAATTGGTAATAATTTGTAGGTCAATGTATCGTCCAGCGTAGTTTGTTACCAGCCTAGGCCTACATACAAGTAATATCATATTGTGACATCCTGTCATGGCCTGGCAGCTTCTTTACCTGGTTACTGGGTCATGGGGCGTTACCACCTGATGCTTGTCTTCTCCTGACTACTTAAGATCCCCAGTCCTGTTACTTACCAACAGTAGATTTCCTGATGATTCACCCTTCCGGTCGTGTTCATCTTTGGCTCTTTTCTCGCTCCTCGTCCTCTGAGACTCAGTCACAGCCTTGCTTTGTTGTGTTTCCATTCCATCAGACCTTAAGTGTGCTCCCTCAGTTAATTTTTGCTCACTCCTGTTTGGCTATATTTTGACTTTTTCTCATTCTCTGCATTCAGGGTACTACTACAGCTAAGACGATTGTGACACACTTCTAGTTATTAGTGTCAACAGTTAAGCTTTTAGGTCTTTTTGCACTTTTTTTCTTTCATTCTCACTTGTTTCAATTCAACAATATACTGCCGGCCAACAAAAGTCGAACTGCTGGCCCCAAATTTCCCCCCTGGCCATACTTTGGACACCTATACAGTACATGGTGTAAATATGTATGCAATGTAGTAACAGGCACATTTATAATAACATGTAATATTTTGTATCATTTTTTAAGTTTTTTTGGTCATTATAATTTCTGGAACATGACGACATTTCAGTCTATAACCTTAGTGTATCAAATACGACGTGTATCCGTTTTGTCCATTTCCAATTGTGTACAAAATCGGAAAAAACTATTACTGTTTTTGTTTGTTTTTTCGCTTTTAGTCTATTGACAAATATTGGGGGGGAAAAGCGTGGTTATTTTTATTCTTAAAATGTAATGAAGGAATGATACATGGATTAAACTTTACGTTTCTGTTCGGAAATAGAAAAAACAGATTGCCACAGACGTGAAAGTGGCTCCAGGTGGAACCGAGCGCGTGGATACAGAAATCTACTCGGGCGTGGTCAGTGTGCCCATCTTGGAGCCGCAGGTGAGGTCTTGTGTTCTGAGAGCCCTGAACGTTTTCAATGTTAATGAATAAAGTATGTGAGAATGCCATTAGTCTACGGCAAAATTTCTCTTGTGGCATTCCCCTAATGAATGTTTGAGTTCGAGTCCAGAGCACATTTGTCCTGACATTCTCCCCGTGACTGAGCAAGAGTGTCCTCACAGACTGGCGAGCGCCAGTTGGGCGGTCAGGTCTTGATCCACATCGATCGTCTGAAGACCAACCTGACTTTCGAAAGGAAGGACAGCGCGGTGACGCTGCTGAAGGATGACCGGGTTCTCATCAACCTGCTGACTGACATCGCCACGGAAAAGCGGCGCGCCACCAACATCCGACCTACGATTCCCTCCACCTTTGAGTTCACCAAAGAGACCCGAGAGAAGGTGAGCGACCAGTCGGGCGGGTATCCCCGGCCTGACGTTCATCACTTCCTGTATTCGCACGCTGCAGGGAATCATCCTCAGTGTCAAGGACGGCAAGGGCGTCATCCGGTCTGACACACACGGCGAGCTTCCTTTCAATATCGAGGAGAACTTCAGCGACATTGATTTTACCTCCGAGGATGTCAACGAGGAAGTGGAATTCACCTTGCACAAGGTGATAATGGGACCTTTGACCCCTTCAAAGTTTGATATGCTCTTCTCAGAGTCGACAAATACACTCAAATATTTTTCAGCGGCGAGCGGGTAACCAGGCCATCCGGATTCGTCGGGTGAAGGAGAACCTCCTTCTGACGCTCTGTAGCCCCTCGTCAAAGGACACAGATTTTGCCAACCAGAGCACACACGATGCACGGAAGCTGCTGCCCGACATGTGGCTGGACCCGGAGCTGTATGAGGGTGTGGTCAGCCAGCCCATAATTGAGCCCAAGGTAAACATGTCACCTGTGTTATCATAGTACACCATTGCTTTTCAAAAATTTTCTAATACACGCCCCCCGCCACACCAATCTTAACCGCAACTATAAATAGTTTTATTATGTCCCGAGCAAGACAAAGCTGCAAATGCCATATTGAAATTGCTTTATTATTATTCTCCCACTTTGATCGCATTTTTGAGGGCCTTAACAAGCACGACAACTTTACCAAGTTTTGCTAGCGTGTCCAGAACACCTCATTTTAAAATTGACTCTTTAGCACCCGCTTGAAAATTTGAAAAATTTAGACTCTCCCACCAGATTCATGTGTTGTCAGGAAAATAAGTAGCCGAGACGTAAATAGTCTCAAGAACCCATATTTGAAAACAACCAGGAAGTCCACTATCTTGGTATCTCTCGGCCATTTTTAGGCCAGAAACGGGGGCAGATTTTAAGGTAAGATTTTTAGGAAAGTTGCCTCCTGTTTACAGTCATTATGAAAGCAATGACGACGGATGGATTTTTTGTTTTATTTATTCTAACTCGTAAATAAACTCAAATAAAAAGGGAGGTCCTCTGTTCCACCCATAAAACCCAATGAAAAAAAATCCAAAAAAACAACAATACTCCATTCACATGTCGTGACTTGAATATGAATTAAGTATTAGTAGTATAATTATTATACTCAGCATCAAGGGTTGGAATTGGGGGTTAAATCACCAAAAATTATTCCCGGGCGCCGCCACCACTGCTGCTCACTGCTCCCCTCACCTCCCAGGGGGGTGATCAAGGGTGATGGGTTAAATGCAGAGAATAATTTCACCACACCTAGTGTGTTTTTGACAATCATTGGTACTTTAACTTAATAAGCGCTTACACAGACAAACTATTTATAGCTGCGCCGTGATCATGAGTTTCTGTTTCAATGTTGACATCGACTGATCAGCTGCTTCCTTGCTCGTCAAACTTTAGTCTAGATCGGAAATAATCCCTCACACCTGGATAGTAGAAGGATGAGTACGTATTCCGACAAGTTAGTACACTTTGACGGACAAGTTCGACCGGGGAATGAGAAGAACGAGTACTTTTGTGAGTATTATGAGTAATTTTTCATCCAAACGGGAATATATGAACATTCTAGCAGTCGGCATCATAATAACAGCAGACATTATACAGTAAGTGATGATTTATCATGTTTGTCGGCTCCCATGTCTACCTGCAGTGAGTAATAGTCATGTTGTGGAAGAAAGCAAACTTTGTGGTGGAAAAAAATTGTACAACCGTAATTACTCTTTTTGTATAATGGCCCGCCAAACTTGCTTCTTTAAAAAAAAGTTGTAACTTCTGCTAACAACTGCGATTTGGCTTGCAGGCCGACATGGACGGTTACCCGGGCCAGATCCACGCCAACATTGGCACCATCCGAACCAACGTGACCTTCGACCATAGGGACTGTGGCGTGACTCTGCTGAAGAACGACCAGGTGCTCCTCAGCCTGCTGGTGGACAAGAAGACCTACAAGAAGAGAGCGGCTAACATCATACCCAAGATCCCGTTCACCTTTGCCCACACTAACGAGAAGCGACAACTGGTAAGAACTTGATGGCAAACATTCGACGGCACCTTTTAGGGTTTGGCATTGTTTAAATTTCGATTAATCAATCAAAGTTTATTTATATAGCTCTTAATCACAAATGCTTCAAAGGGCTTCACAAACCCCATCCTTGTCTCTGATCCCAAAAATGTGTGCAAAACTGGACCATAGTGCCCAGTAAAAAAGGAGCTGGTCGGATCTCTCAGTGAGGTGGCTCGCTGCAGTCAGTTAGAACTGTCTATATTTACAATAAATAAATCGATAATTGATGTTTCCATAATCTTCCATGTCCGAATTGCAATGCATCTAAAAAAAATCTGTTTTTTCCCCCCACCGAAATTAGCAGTAGCTATTGTTTTTCAAAATTATTGTTATTATGTCTACTTGTTTTTTTCTTGTTGCTAATTTATATCCAGTTTTTTTAAACTATATATAAAGGCCTACTGAAACCCACTACTACCGCCCACGCAGTCTGATAGTTTATATATCAATGATGAAATATTAACATTGCAACACATGCCAATACGGCCTTTTTAGTTTACTAAATTGCAATTTTGAATTTCCCGCGAAGTGTCGTGTTAAAAACGTCGTGGTGTGACGACGCGTGCGTTTGACGTCTCGGGTTGTAGCGGACATGATTTTCCAGCCCGATCCAAGCTATAAGTAGTCTGCCTTAATCGCATAATTACACAGTATTCTGGACATCTGTGTTGCTGAATCTTTTGCAATTTTTAAAATTAATAATGGAGAAGTCAAAGTAGAAAGATGGAGGTGGGAAGCTTTTAGCCTTTAGCCACACAAACACACGCGGTGTTTCCTTGTTTAAAATTCTCGAAGGTGAAGCTTTGCTATGGATCAGAACTGTCAATCGAACATGGATCTGGACCACATGTCAACCGGCAGTTTTCGGTGAGAAAATTGTGGTGATAAGTCGGCTCTTACCGGGGACATCAGCGGAGCTTCCGTCCTGCTCCAGCTGCGTGACTTCCCTCAGAGACACTGGGTCAACACCATCGTGGCCACTCCCCTCCGACTTTCAGGTACTATTTAATCTCACTAAAACACTAGCAACACAATAGGCAGATGAGGGATTTTCCAGAATTATCCTGGTAAATGTGTCTGATAACCTCTGAATCGCTCCCACTGCATCGCCTTTTTTTTTTTGTTGTAGTTTTTCACTCTAAATTTCCTCATCCAAAAATATTTCATCCTCACTCAAATTAATGGGGAAATTGTCGCTTTCTCGGTCCGAATAGCTCTAGCTGCTGCTGGCTATGATTGTAAACAATGTGAGGATGTGAGGAGCCCTAGAACCCGTGACGTCACGCGCACATTGTCTGCTACTTCCGGTAAAGGCAAGGCTTTTTTATTAGCGACCAAAAGTTGCGAACTATATCGTCGATGTTCTCTACTAAATCCTTTCAGCAAAAATATGGCAATATCGTGAAATGATCAAGTATGACACATAAAATGGACCTGCTATCCCCGTTTAAATAAGAAACTCTAATTTCAAAAGGCTTTTAAAGTTGAGTTTTGTTGGTACAAAAAATTACATTATTAAATAATCTTGTAATTAATCGTGATTACAATATCAATCAAAATCATCTGTTTTGCCATAATCGCCCAGCCCTACTCTGTGCCCAACCCCATCACCTGTGGTAGACTGCAACAGGTCTTTGTCTCACCAGGGCATCATCAACAGCCTCGGAGACAGCGAGGGCGTCCTCACCTGTGAGGAGCACGGCGAGCTGCCTTTCGACCGCTCTGAAAACTTCAGCGACACAGAGTTCAGCGCAGACGACGTCAGCAAGGAGGTGGAGTTCACGGTGGTCCTGGTAGGTCTGGCGCACGCCCCAGCCCCCACTGCCTGCAAAGCGGTCAGATTGGGAAAATTGTGAGAATGTTTGTGAGCAGGTGAAGGAAAAGAACAGGGCCGTCAGGCTGCGGAGGACCAAGACTGTGGAGGACCGGATCGTGACAGAGAAAAGGAGGAAGGAAGAGGAGGAGCAGCAGAAGGAAAAGAAGCGGAAGGAGGCAGTGGCGGCGGCACTTACAGCTGCCAAAGAAAAGGTGAGATAGACAAATACTCTCATCCGTAGGTCAAAGTTCAGGAGTAGACTGACCAGCATGATGTTCCCGCAGTGGACGCCGCTTGGCTTCAATACCTCACTGCCCTATTCCTCGGACAAAATCAGCAAGGAGCGATTTGATGGCACCGTCCTCAAAGTCCCCCAAAAACCCATCAAGAAGGAACCTAAGGACGAAGAGCCAGGTGGCGGAGCTGAGAGCAGACAAATAAACACTAACATTGACGTGAGAAAAATACCACATGTTGTATGTGGACCCCCATCTTATCCCTGGTCCAAGGTCACATCTTCTTCCTGCAGGTCAAAATTAAAGAGGAGGAGGAGGAGGCTCAGGAGGTGAAAACTGAAAGACCAGAGGAGGAAAAGATTAAGGAGGAGGCTGGAGGCGGAGCTGAGAGCCAGTCATCTCCCTCTGAGGAGCTGGGGCGACTGGTGATGACCGTGGAAGGCCAGCAGAAGGTGCTGACCTTCGGCCTGACCGACATGCTGACCAGAGCCACCATGTTTGTAGGAGACAAGGTGGGTGGGCGTTGCTCATGGCCACCAAACATACGCACTTATGGGTTATTGTGCTAATGGTGCCGCTGGGTTCATGTTCAGGTGCGCTTCAACTTGGCCACCAATGAGGAGAGCAAAGCAGAACGAGCCACATTTGTGGAAATTCTTCCCAGCTCCTTTGAAGAGTCCACAAAAGAACGGAGACAAGTAAGACCGCTGACACCCTTTTTTTTACCTTATGTTTGGTGGTGCTGACCACTTGTGTGTGTGTGTGTGTGTGTGTGTGTGTGTGTGTGTGTGTGTGTGTGTGTGTGTGTGTGTGTGTGTGTTCAGGGTATTGTGATTGAGTTCTCTGAGCATTCAGGACTCATCAAGTGCTCGGAGGAACCTCAGCTCTTCTTCTACATGTTCGAGGTGATCGAGAAAAAGAAACTGGAGCTGAACGAGAAGGTCGACTTCAGCATTGTCCCGGTAAGCCCTCATCATCCTCTTCTGCTGGTTTCCGTCGCCTTGGGGGTGCATTTAAAATAACTACTTTGCTCCGCCCCCATGGCAGGTTTGACCAGCAAAGTGTTGGAATTGTCCACATTTCACACAGGATTCTGACGTGGTCACTATGTTGTCTGTAGGGATGGGTACCAAGTCCGTTAGTTTTTTTTTGGCATTGACCAAATCCCGCCGGAACCTGGGTTGCGCTTGGTGTCACGCCTCATTCTGGACTCAGCAGGTCTACCTAGGGATGTAGCGATAAACGGGATAAGAGATATATTATTAATAACTGCAGTAAAACTCACAATGTATTACTGTTTTAACTTAAAATGATCAAAAAACCGCAATTGATAACTGCACTGCACAGGCTGGCTAGCTTAAATCCTAATATTAGAGCAAGAGACATTAACGTATTTCCCTATTAAGAAACAACATACCCCAATCTAAACTTGATTAAACACTTTACTGTTTGAACAACTGGGATCTTCAATTGTGTACATGGAACCTGCAAGCTGTGGTTTTACGGTGCATTCAAAGATTGCTGAAAAGCGTGGGACAACCAAAGAGTAAAATAAAATAAATAAATAATAATATACTTGATTTGATTTGCAATCCACTTTTCATTTCAATACATCTTAAAGTAAAAACCAGTATTTAAAAGAATAAAAGTTTAGTTATCAAAATACTATTGGAGAAGCATAAGATATACAAATGATGCAAAATAGTGGCTTTTCTAACATTATGTCAATTTATTTCACTTTTTTTTAATCCAATGGTTAGTGTGAGCTAAAGTACTTTTTGAGCCCATTCAACAATGTTGCAATGACAGTGATCATTTTAGTCACGGTAAACGTGATACAACATTTTCATGCATCCCTAACGCTAACACTTGGCGATCACTCCAGCAACACTGAGAGCCGACTTCGCCAAACTGCCGCTAGATAATGTTGCAATTTTTAAGCTAACAAATTGTTTCAGAAATGTAATAAAACAAAATACAAAAAACAGGCACGTTTTTATAATCAGTTTATTTTTAAATGTTGCAATAAAATTATTATTATTATTATTATTGACACACAGAAGTACCAAAACATGGTACGGTTGAGTACGAAAAATTGGTACGGTATCGGTTCAAGTGTGAAAGGTGCCCATCCCTAGTCATCTGTTTCCATGTCTTCCAGCATGAATTCATGGAGGGTAGTAACCAGGCCATCAGGATCAAACGTTTCACTGAGAATGTTTTTTTACCTGCACGAAAACTGTGTGCTGCCGCCGCCAGTAAAAAGAAGGTAAGTGCACCTGTACTCTGCTTGTAATGATTACGACGTCAATCCAGTTGTGACTGATGCGCCTGTCAATGCAGGTTTTGCGAATGCGAATCAGTCAAATCAGCTAACCTACAGAACTTAGTCCACTTGTCGTAACTGGCATATGTGTTTGAAGCAGTTAAAGACATCCAAAATGCTAACTGTATCTTGAAAGCCTAATGCACTTGCTAATGGGTCATTACTCTTCAGCAGTCAGACATGAGCTATTCTAAATATTCCTGATCAATACATTCTTCCGGCTGTAAATCTTCCACCATGGATGTAATTAATGTGTAAATAGTCAACACCGACTGATGGGAATCTTAATAGTGATGGTGACACAATGTTGTTGTCTCCCCAGATGACCATCAATTTGGCAAAACCTTTACATTTAGAGTAAGTACTTTCTTGGATTCTTTGCTTAGTAATGTAATAGTAGACCACTTGATTGATTACATGACTGCTATTAATGGATGCTTATTTTTTTTCAAACAAAGGAAAGACAGACAAAAGGCAGAAAAGCTCAAAATTACAATGAAAAATCTGAGAGCCCAGGATAAAAAGTCTAGTTTCAACATACGGGACTATAGCCGCAGCAGGAGTCGAAGTAGAAGCCGGAGTGGAAGTCCACCCAGTGACAAATATAGACACGGAAATAAACATAGACGCAGCATCAGTCCCGAACGAGACCGCAGAAGCAGCAGGTATCGACCAAGTGCAAGTCGAGAAAGGTCTCGCCGACGTTCGCGGAGCCGAAGCACGAGCCGAGATCGATCGGGCAGGAAGAGGAGCAAAATCAGTAGAGAGCGTGAACGACACAATAGGAGGATGGAGCCAAGCCTGCCTCCGAGAGGTCGAGTGGACGATGAGTTGGCTAGAAAGAAGCGGGAGCTGGAGGAGCTAAATGAGATGATTGCCTACAAGAAGTCGCTGGTCGATCCCAGAGGACTGGACCCTGGACAGAGGACGTGCTTCGACTATGACCATGGCAGGGTCACCACCCCTGAGTTCAAACCTGTTCATTCTATTCTGAAGAAACGACCAGATGACCTGGAGTACTCCCGCCGCCTTCCTCCACCCTATGAAGACCCTTATTATGGAAGACCATACCATGATTCGGGTAGTTACAGTACCCCCTATACTCCAAGTCCATATGGTGACCCTTCTTACACTGATCGGCCATATGAAAGCCGGCTATATGGTAAACCTTCATACGAAGGCCCTTCAACCAGCGGCCGCCCTTACACGGATCGCTATGACGTTTATGAGGAAACACACGGTGATCAATACTACGACCCGACGTATGGGCACCAGCTTCGTGAAGGTCCATACCACGACACGGTCAAAAAACGTCAGTCTCCCAAACCTTGTAGTCCTTCGACACAGACTCCTCAAGTTTATTCTCCCACAGAAGCGTTGTGTAATAGCCCGTCCCCAAAGCGGAAAAGTCCAACACCGCCTCCAGTCGAGAAGCCTCCACTACATCGCTTTCTGGACATGCTTAAAAAAACCGTGACCACTGAAAAGATGCCAGAATCCGTTGCCGTAAAAGATGAACTTCTGCCACATGAGCAGCCACTTGAAGACGGCAAGGGTTTTTCTCGCATTGTGGGGCTGGTTCAAGAGCCCCCTAGCTCCAGCGTTGTGGCCTTAGAGGAGGAAAATAAGTTACCAAGCCCCAAACAACTTTCAGCAGAGCCAAACCAGAACAAGACCGAGTCCTTTAGCAAGATCCAGACTTTGCTGCGCACATTCGGCCTAAACCTGACTAAGAATGACATGACCAAGTTGGCCAGCCGCACCCAGGAAACAACGTACCGCTCAAGGTCCTCGTCCACAGACAGAGAAGTGTCCTCAACACCTCAGGAAGATCTAAGTACAACCTCTTCAGCTGAGGCGAACCTCATTCATCCGACCTCCTCTGTCAGCCCATCCCCTTTAGAACCGCCGAGCAGGAGGCCTGCTGTCTCCGAGTACGAAGAATTCCTTAATCAACAAGAGCTTGAGGCGCTAAAAAAGGCTAGAGAGCTGCAAAGTCTTACAAAGGAGATAGTAAGCACACCTTCACCTAAACCTCCCCCAGGCCCTCCTCCCGCACACTGCCAACATCCACCCCCTCCAATAAACTGGCCGCCCCTCGACATTGCTTCATCTCTCAAAGCTACCCCTAAATGTTCTCCTGCTGCTGGTCGACTTCCTCCTGGACCACCTCCTGGACCCCCACCCCGGCGATCTCCTGGACAGCCTCCTTTCATTGGCAAGCCAGTCTCAGCTCTGCCGCTCGACTTCCCTGCTCAAGCAACACAGCCATTGTCCTCAACTTCGAATGAGGACCAGTCCACAATCTCTTCGACGGTGGCCAGATGCCTTAAGGTCATCGAGACTGTCAAGTCTCAGTCTGTGAATCCCGGAGCTAAATCGCTCAAATCTGTCCAGTTCAATTTAACGTCAGAGTCAGACACAAATTCATATTGCCCTGTTGTTGACATCAAGTCCAAGCAGAAGGAAAAGGTAGAGTCAGTAGCATATCTATGGAGGACTTGTAGTCACTGTCGTGTACTCATGTGTTTCTGTTACAGTTGGACTTCTACAACCAGAAGATTAAGGAGAAGCGAGAACTGCAGTACAAAGAAAAGCGAGAACTGCAGTTCAAAGAAAGGCTAGCCCGCCAGCGAGGCAAGACGATGATGATCTCTCCAGGTATCATAGCTGTTGATCTATCAAAGCTTTTTTCAAAACCTACAGCAGTTTGTATTTGCTTTCACCAAGCCTTATTGAAGCACCAAAGAAGCAGAATACTTTTCTTAGTTCTTTATGTAATGTTTGCAGATATAAGTCCACACTATTGCAATTGTTTCCATGCAGTGGAAAAAAAGCATAAAGATGCTTCTAGCACGTCCGACCAGGAACACATTGTGGTGGTTTTATATGTTTGCCGCCGGACCAAGCTTTGGATCGCCCAGTATCACAGAAATTACACAGGTTTGCGGTCGGCGATTTGGAAACTTCCAAAGCGGTCTTTGGTCTTCATTCCTACCAGTGCACGTTAGCAAGAAGTAGCGGTTCCTCCCAGCCGACAAAGAAAGAAGTAAACTGCAAGTAACTATTATTTTTTTCTCTAAACATAGTATTTTTATCCAGCCTATAAAGTAGGGACAAGTATGTGTTTTTCATCTACTACCTAGTAGTTTAGCAAAAGTTGTTGCTAAGGATATACACACATACCTTTTTGCTGCTTTTAAAGTCCAGATTTTTTTTAAGGTTATTTCAACATCAAGTAGTAATTTCATAGCTCAGGGAGTTGCCTAGCTAGCATCATGTGTCTCATAGCTCCAACTACTACAGCTTTTTACATTTACATTCAGTACCTTCCAGGTGAGTAAAAAGGTACTTCTCCTCATCTGCATGACATTTTGGACCATCCTGCTTGCCGAATCTTCACTTTTATGAGCTAAAGTGAAACCTGCAACAGTCTGAGACCCAAGTACATGTGTGCTACAATTAGTCATTTAAATGCAAAGTACTCCTGTTTATTCAGAGGAGTACAAAAGGACTCTAAGGAATGGCTGTGCATTTACCGCGTTCACCGATGTAGCGCTAAAAGTTCGCTACAAAACAGCTTTTAAGAACATGGCATGAAGAAGCTTAGGATGCGCACTCGTTAGTTATTTGTGCGATCATCTAAAGTGTGCAAATGATTTTGCTCAGCTAAAGTTTACTTACAGCGGCTTGTGGACTGTTTTGAAAGCACATACCAAGCATCTTAGCTAGCTAGCTGTGTTTCTTGTTCTAGATTTACCATGTGATCTCTTCAGCAGATGTAGCTTCTGTAACTCTACTTTGTTAGGCCTAGAATGCAAGTTTCTGTCTACAACAGCGTTGCGAGTCTGCGATATATTTAGAAATACTTGAATCTATGTGAAGAACTTGTCATCGTAAGATTGATGCTAGACCCATGCACTGTTCAAATGCGTTAGCCATGTTCACAAAAGCTTTTCATTCCAAAACCTCTCCATACCAAGAACTCACTCTGGACAGCACATGTTCAAAGTCACGCAAGTTTTTTTAATCTATTTATTTTAGCTTGTTTATTGGTAGCAAGTCAGCTTTGTCAAAGGGTGTTTCATTTCGTCGGTGGTAAGTCTTGAAGGAGTTGGGGTAAGTAACGTCGACATATTGCTCTTCAGGTTAAGTTGGCTACACTCCAATCAGCCAGAGTCAGTGACTACCGTGTACTGACTAAAATGATCCTTCCTGATCTATTCTGCTAATATGAGTGCAGATGCTAGCCCATTTTCCTGTACTCAGACCAGCAAGATCACATCTGTAGACCACTTTGCTCCAGTCTCATGCTAAGCTAACCTAACCTGAACCAGAAGTTTCAACAGAAAGGTGGTGTAATGATTAGGCTGTTGCAAAATGTATGCTATTTGACATGGGATTACCAAGTTTATTGCTTAGTTAAACGGTTTCTTGAAGAATCCAGTTGTAGAGTCCCAGCTTACAGCAGTAGCTGGACGTGTGAAAATGTCTCCTCGGAAGTTCCACAATTGTCAAGCTAGCAGCTAAACAAAACGGCCTGCCAATAAAAAACATGCATTTGGTGTAGCTTAATGCTAAGTGAACAGTTGTGTGATAGTTGCACCGTCACCACCACTGTAACATAGTACTTGACTGTAGAGCAGTTATTGTGTCATCTAATGGCTGAGAAGCAGCTAGACATCGGACAAATGTTACTACACAAATCTAGCTAGAATTACTTATGTGATCTGTTGGTTCTCTTGTGTGATGTGGCAAAATAACTTTATTCATTATTTGTGTTTAAGTTTGTCTTAAATGTTTAGCCTCATAAATGTGGGGAGTTTCCAGAGAATCTAAGCTAATGATCAGAACTTTGAAATAAAAATGACCTGATTGTTCGAGTGTGCTTGTATAAGCACCACACACTGTTTTTATTGCTCTTTATGGTGAAAGTCAAACCAGTAAAGGTAGGTCTATGTTTGTTATTAACTGGATGATTTGTTGAACACTTCTTAAATGTTACCTGTGAAATTTCTCATTGAATTCTTAGGGTGTTTAATAGATTACAACTAGACGGTACCTCCTGAGTGTTCTCCTTTAATACAAAGTCAGTTTACATCAGTTGTCCAGGACTAAATAGCTAGGATGGTCCGACAGCGTGTCAGTAGTTGTAAAAGTGTTTACTTCTGTGTTTACTTATTTGTTTGAGAATCGTGAGCTCCTTGACTGATTAATCCATCGTGTTCCCATTTACAGCCACGGCAGTCAGCAGTGAACCCAAGAATGTTTGGATTTGTGGTCATTCGCTGGTGTACTGGGCTGAGATGCGGGCCACGTCTCCAGAGGTAGGTATGCAGCTGGGCATGGACCCCAGCAAGGTAGCTATCTGGTGGAAGGGGGTCCAAGGCATGACGTGGCCACAGCTGCTACCTCTGCTGCACCAGCTCAAAGTCACCTGGCCCGACCCCCACGTCCTTGTTATGCACCTGGGGGGCAACGACATGTGCACCGACAGTCCAACCAACCTGCTGGCCTCTGTTAAAAAGGACTTGACCTCCATTAGGACCATTTTCCCTCACACCCTCCTTGTTTGGTCCAATATCCTCCCCCGCAGGGTGTGGCGCCACTCGGCTGATGCCCATGAGGTGGATTTGGTTCGTAGCACGGTCAACCGCAGAATCCAAAACATAGTCTCGGAGTTAGGCGGCGTTTCTTTGTCCCATGACAACATCCGCTGTGGCTCAAACACGGGCTTGTACCGGCCCGATGGCATCCATTTGTCCCACAAGGGGATTGACCTGTTCAATTTGAACCTGCAGGATTATCTGGAGAAGTGGGAAGGAGAAATGAACAACACCTCCGACTAAGAGAGTGCTTACTTTGTCAGCTTGGCTTCTGTTTGTTGATTTTATTGTTTTTTATTTTTTTTAGTTTTAATGATGGGGGAAGACATCCAAACAAACACATTTGAAATAAATGAAAACAATAAATCCCATGAGAACAGTAATAATTGTGCTATTCACCATTATGTTTGTGCTCATCCTTTTTAATATTTAGATGTATTAGGCTCTGCCATCTTACCGTAAAAGTCTTCAAAGATACTGAGGAAATGTTACGTCAGAAAATTTCCGTCTTTGAAATGGAGGCTGAAACATTATGTAACAAGATGTTAAATATTTCTGACACACACAGTACCTCTACATCACAGGTAGGTCTGCAGAGCGAGACATCTTGGTGTTCTAAAGGCAATTAATCGATGGCAACTGGACTGTTCTGTTTGAGTTGAAGACGTCTGGACTCTCTTCCAAGTAGGCTTCATCAGTTCAAGCTTATAGACTTTGATTGGTCGGATTTAGTCTTAGACTTTGACTCATCAGCTCCAGACTTGGATTGGCCGGATCTAGTCTTAGACATAGATTGGTCGGATCGAGACTTTGAGTTGTCGGATTTAGGCTTGGACTTTATATGCGTAATTGTGTTTCATTTTTTCCAGCTGAGATAGGCTCCATCGACCCCGAAAGGGATACGCGGTATAAAATGGATGGATGTATAGATGTATGCATTCGACCATATCCAATTGTATTTACAATCCACAAAGTATATAAAAATACGGTCTAAACTTTGCAAAATGCCACAAATTCCATTTTGAATATTCTGCGCCATATGTCTTTGATAATTTCCGTAGATTCTGCAGTAACATTATGTACTTTGACCATATTATTAGATCAGTCATACTAGAAATATGCAAACATTGGAAAGAGATGTGCTATTTATCATTCACAATCCTTATGTTAAACAAGAACATGATTTTCATTTTTTATGCATTTCTAAATCATAAATAGTTGAGTTAACAGATGGAGGGTCCTCTATTGTGCTCATTATACTCTCTAAAAACATTCAGAAAGCGCCAAAAATACTCCATATACATGTCATGACCTGAAAATGAACCAAATGTGAGTGGTATTGTTAGACGATCCAACACAGACGGACTATTTTAGTGGCACATCAATAGCAGTGAGCTAATGCTAGCTTACGCTGCTATTGTTGACACACTGAGCCGGCGGTTTGGTCTCAAACTTGCTAAAACTAAATCCTTGCTTACAAATCATGCATCTCTCACCTGCTAGTAGACAAATGTGGCCATGGACCGTAAGGCGGGTCCACTTTCACATCCCCGAGATGGCAAAAAAGATAAAATAAGACGTTAGTTGCAGCAACTTTTTTAAAGCCTTTGTGACGATTGTGACTAAATCTTCATCTAAACGGAATTATGTGGGCGTCCTGTCACTCGACATCACAGCAAGAGAGGAAATATTACAGTAAGTGTTTTGGTTTTATTATGGTTTGTTTGTTTTGCTCCTAGCAATGCTGCTAATGCTATAATGTTTCAATAAAAAACTGCATCCATCACTTGGCTTCTAAAACTTATTGCTCATCCTCTTTGTGTTTGGACTCAAAAATATAGGGTCCTGGATCATAATTTTTCTCAAAGTCATCGTTTTTTGCTCTCACAAAGTCTGCTTGATTAACATTGTTGTTGATGGGGAAGGGATCTGTGGTTCCTCCTCTACGTCACTTAATCACATGACTGGCTTCCTCATTATCTCTCAAAATGACTCAGGAATCTCAGTGAGATTGATAGTATTTTGATCATATCTATTCACACATTTTGTGAGTCTTTTGGTTTCATACATCCCATATATAGATAATAACTTCCAATATAGAGACAACTTGTTTTTCCACTCTACTTCTACTTTAAAGTGGATCGGATTAGTTCTTTGTTTATCAATCCACCCCTGCATTTATATTGGTCCTCGTTTGTTGAGAAGAATTGTTGAACTCTCTTGAGTAGCAGGTTTTGCTTTGTACATAATTTTAACTGTTGCAAATACTATACTGCAAATCATTGAATTTCAACAAATAAAGTGTTTGTGTACTTTATATGCAAGTTATTAATTTAATATACCTTTTTTGTTACACGGTTAGTGACTGAAATATACTTTTGTAATTATTTTCCCACAATTCTAAACAATAATTCGGATATTGTAACACTACTGAGCATGATTTGCTTTGTTTATTATAGAAAAATGTTTTGTCACGTACCTTATGTTGTATATTTTATAAAACTTTCATCAATTTTACCTTTTACACCTTCAAATTATTGACATAAAACGTTTTTTAACCTGTTACACCTTAAAATGATTGACATTAAATTTTAATGCTTTTTACCTCTTACACCTTCAAATTATTGACATAAAGCTTTCCATCTTTTTACCTGTTACACCTTACAGTTATTGTCTTAGTCTTCATCCTTTATAACTGTTACACCTTCAAATTATTTTCATAAAACCATATTTTTAACCTACATTTTTGAATTGACATATCCTTTTTATCGGTTACGCATGCAAATTTTTTATCTAAAAACCTTAATCTTTTATAACTTTTACACCTTCAAATTATTCACATAAAACTATTTTATTTTACTTGTTACACTTTAATGACGTAAAACTTTCATCTTTTTTGCCTGTTACACCTTCAAATTATTGACATACAAACTTCAACTGTCACAGGTGACAAAACTTTAATGTTTTTTACCTGCTACACGTTCAAATTATTGACATAAAACTTTTTAACTTTTGGCACCTTAAAAAATATTGACATAAAACATTTTTACCTGTTACACCTTAAAATTGACAAAACTCATCTTTTTTACCTGTTACACTTTCAAATTATTGACATAAAGCCTTCCATCTTTTTACCTGTTACACCTTACAATTATTGACATAATCTTCATCTTTTATAACAGTTATACCTTGATATCATTGCCATTAAACCTTCAAATGGGGCAGCACGGTGGAAGAGGAGTTAGTGCGTCTGCCTCACAATACAGAGGTCCTGAGTACTCCTGAGTTCAATCCCGCGCTCGGGATCTTTCTGTGTGGAGTTTGCATGTTCTCCCCGTGACTGCGTGGGTTCCGCCGGGTACTCCGGCTTCCTCCGACTTCCAAAGACATGCACCTGGGGATAGGTTGATTGGCAACACTGAATTGTCCCTAGTATGTGAATGTTGTATATCTATCTGTGTTGGCCCTGTAATGAGATGGTGACTTGTCCAGGGTGTACCCCGCCTTCAACCCGATTGTAGCTGAGATAGGCTCCAGTGACCCAGAAGGGAATAAGCCGTAGGAAAATGGATGGATGGATGGATACCCTCTAATGACTGATATTAAACTTTCATATTTTATAACTTACACCTTGAAGTTATTGACATAAAGCCTTCCATTGTTTTACCTGTTACCCTTTACAATTATTGACGGTGGGGAAGTTAGGAGAGTGGCCGTGACAGCAATCTGAGGGTTACTGGTTCAATCCCCACCTTCTACCATCCTCGTCACTTCTGTTGTGTCCTTGAGCAAGACACTTCACCCTTGCTCCTGATGGGGCCTGGTTAGTGCCGTGCATTGCAGCTCCCGCCATCAGTGTGTGAATGTGAATGTGGAAATAGTGTCAAAGAGCTTTGAGTTCCTTAAAAAAAAGGTAGAAAAGTGCTATACAAGTACAACTCATTTACATAAAACCTTCAAGGCCTACTGAAACCCACTACCGACCACGCAGTCTGATAGTTTATATATCAATGATGAAATATTAACATTGCAACACATGCCGATACGACCTTTTTAGTTTACTAAATTGCAATTTTAAATTCCGCGCAAAGTATCCTGTTGAAAACGTCTGTATGATGACGCCTGCGTTTGACGTCACCGAGTGTAGCGGATATTTTTTTCCAGCCCGATCTAAGCTATAAGTAGTCTGCTTTAATCGTATAATTACACAGTATTCTGGACATCTGTGTTGCTGAATCTTTTGCAATTTGTTCAATTAATAATGGAGAAGTCAAAGTAGAAAGATGGAGGTGGGAAGCGGTGTATTGCAGCTGCCTTTAGCAACACAAACACAGCTGGTGTTTGCTTGTGTTAAATTCCTGAAGGTGAAGCTTAACTATGGAACAGAGTGGTCAGGCGAACATGGTTCCCGATCACATGTCAACCGGCAGGTTTCCGTGAGAAAATTGTGGTAATAAGTCGGCTCTTACCGTAGACATGAGCGGAGCTGCTGTCAAAGAGGCAGCTGCGTGGTTTCCCTCAAAGACACTGGCGGTCACCACACCCGTGGCCAAACCCCTCCGACTTTCAGGTACCATATAATCTCACTAAAACACTAGTAACACAATAAGCAGATAATGGATTTTCCAGAATTATCCTAGTATATTTGTCTAATAACATCTGAATCGCTCCCACTGCCCTCGCCTTTTTTTTTTCTCTAGTCCTTCACTCTCACTATCCTCATCCACAAGTCTTTCATCGTCACTTAAATTAATGGGGAAATCGTTGCTTTCTCGGTCCGAATTGCTCTAGCTGTTGGTGGCCATGATTGTAAACAATGTGAGGAGCTCTACAACCAGTGATGTCACGAGCACATCGTCTGCTACTCCCGGTACAGGCGAGGCTTTTTTATTAGCGACCAAAAGTTGCAAACTTTATTGTCGATGTTCTTTACTAAATCCTTTCAGCAAAAATATGGCAATATCACGAAATGATTAAGTATGACACAGAATGGACCTGCTATCCCCATTTAAATAAGAACATCTCATTTCAGTAGGCCTTTCATCTTTTAGAACTTATACACCTTCAAATTATTGACAGAAAACCTTTTTTTTTTTTTTCCTTTTACACCTTAAAATTGACGTACAACATTCATTTTTTTAACTGTCACACATGCAAATTATTGACAAAGCATTCCTTTTCTTTACCTGTTACACCTTAAAAATGATTGACATGAAACCTTCATCTTTGTAACACGTGCAAATAATTGACATAAAACTTTTAACATTTTTAACCTGTTACACCAGGGGTCGAGAACCTTTTTGGCTGAGAGAGCCAATAAGCCAAATATTTCAAAATGTATTTCCGTAAGAGCCATATAATATTTTTTTTAACACTGAAAACAACTA
Source organism: Nerophis ophidion (assembly GCF_033978795.1). Lineage (NCBI taxonomy): Eukaryota > Metazoa > Chordata > Actinopteri > Syngnathiformes > Syngnathidae > Nerophis > Nerophis ophidion. The sequence continues at coordinate 61,320,847 of NC_084619.1, read as the reverse complement.
AACGCGTGCATTTTTAAGTAAGACCAACATTTCTACGGTATAAGAGGTCTATTATTCTTTGTAATAACATTGTTATTCTGAAGCTAACTGCTGAGGGGGCATGGCCTGCGGGCCTGCAGCGAACTGGGGTGTGCCAGGACAGGCCTCGAAATCAGCGACAGGTGCGTAGGTGGTCCACCTGGGCCTTGATATCTAATCACCTGTCGCTCTGTTATAAGCAGCAGCCAGGAGACGAGACGGGGTTGGGGCTGGAGCCAGAGCGCGAGCGAGAACGAAATGGAAAAATACAATTGCTGGAAAGCAACTGAGGGACTTATTGAAAAATAAATCAATATTGTAACCCTGAAACAGGCTCTCATTTCGGTGCTTGGTGGTCTAAAGAACCCCTACAGGGGCAAGCCCCACACTAATCAATAATAAATAAATAACTTCTTACCATTACGCAACTTCTTGAACAGGTGCGGTAGAAAAAGGATGGATGGAATAAAAATGCATGAGAATGTTTAATATTTTGAACGTTATTTTTAACACTATGATTACAAGCGGAATCATTCATTACTTATCATGTTAAGCAATGTCAGCTCAGATTTATCCGAGAGCCAGATGTAGTCATCAAAAGAGCCACATCTGGCTCTAGAGCCATAGGTTCCCTACCCCTGTGTTACGCCTTCAAAGTATTGACATAAAACCTTCATCTTTTTTAGGGCCCCGCGGGACAATTGTACCTTGTAGGAAGGGGGTGTGCCTGCAGGGGGCGCACAACGCCGCAATGTGTGGCGTTGTTAAGCCGAAGAAGAAGAAAAAGACAACAACGAAGGGAGCACAGTTTCACCCACTATGAAGGATGTTGTATTCCGGCTCCACTTTCACGTAAACCAATTACGTCCACTTGGACCGTCTGTTGGTGGTCACTCATTGGGGGAACATGTATCGCGGTCGGCCTCCACCGAGGGGACCTTACCCGCCATCTTTCGAGGGCCGCGGCCGACCGCCATCGCAGGCTTACCCACCTCCAGGCCGCGGAAGGAGCCGAGGCAGACCACACCACTCCGAGCCTTACCCACCACCAGGCCGCGGAAGGAGCCGAGGCAGACCTCCACACCACTCCGAGCCTTACCCACCACCAGGCCACGGAAGGAGCCGAGGCAGACCTCCACACCACTTCGAGCCTTACCCACCACCAGGCCGAGGCAGGTCTCCACACCACTCCGAGCACCACAACCTCGGCTATCCGGACCACCGGCGCTCGCCGCCGCACGGAAGACACCCTCCTTCGCCCTCAAGAGACTACCATGGTCAAGGGCACTCGTCCGGATCTCCGCACCGAGAGGTGAGTTTAGCATTGCGATAGTCAAACTTTTAATATGTAGCTGCATTGGCATCAAATGCTCCTGTTTAGTTTTATCTCCTGTCCGTCAAACAATGGAGGGAAGGATTGTTATCAACCGAAAAGTGTTTTCTGCCACATACAGTGCAGTGATGTCCAAAGTGTGGCCCGGGAGCCATCTGCTGCCCACAGTCTGCAGAATATTGTCGGAATAAACATTTAATAAAAAAACGATGTAATGAGCAAAAGCTGGAATGATGACACATAACTAGTAATTAGTAGGCATGTAACGAACAGAGGTGGGTAGAGTAGCCAGAAATTGTACTGAAGTAAGGGTACAGTTACTTTAGAAATGTATTACTCAAGTAAAAGTAAGGAGTAGTCACCCAAATATTTACTTGAGTAAAAGTAAAAAGTATGTTGTGAAAAACTACTCAAGTACTGAGTGATGAGTAACCTGATTACGGCAACAAATAATGCACAAAAACATAAAAATAGCAATGAGCAAATTCAGAGCCAGGAATATCTCTTAAACAACTAAAACAATAATATATATTAAATAATAGTACATTAAAATAAAATTAAAAACAATGGCACATTGAGCCACAATAACTTAACAGCACCATAGCCTCAGTAGGCATTCATTGATTTGATTGATTTATTAAAACGTGTATTAGTAGATTGTACAGTACAGTACATATTCCGTACAATTGACCACTGAATGGTAACACCCCAATAAGTTTTTCAATGTTTATCAATTACTTAGTAAATGACCAAGTCGAGGTGATCCACCTCATATATACATATACATACACACATATCATTTATACACACACATATCATACATACACACACAAATCATTTATACACACACATATCATATATATATATATACAGTATATAATTTATAGTTATTTATTTTGCCGCTTTTGTTCACATGTTGAAGGTGTTTTAATGAATATAAATGCATGTTTAACATATAGATTCCTATCTTTCATGAAGATAAGAATATAAGTTGGTGTATTAACTGATTCTGATAACTTGCATTGATTGGAGTCAGACGTCCACCTTTTCAAATGGAGAAAAAAAGTTCCTCTTTTCTGTCCAATACCACATGAAAGTCGTTGGTTTTTGGCATCTTATTTGTCCAGCTTCCATATCCGTTTTTATACACTTTACAAGAAATACATTGGCGGCAAACTCCGTGGCTTGCTAGCTTGTTTGCGCTGGCTTTCGGAGACTCTTATTTTGTTAGCGCAGGCGCGATGGAGCGGCACTTTTATTGTGAAGACAGGAACTGTGCGATCAGTCTTTAGGCTTTTGACGGGAAGTACGGTTGAAATAAAAAGTGTCTTTTTTCCTTTACACTTTTGATTGATTGATTAAAAATTTTATTAGTAGATTGCACAGTACAGTACATATTCCGTACAATTGACCACTAAATGGTAACACCCAAATAAGTTTTTTAACTTGTTTAAGTCGGGTCATGTGACCACCTGGCTCTGTTTGGCATGCGTAGATTCGGCTTTGAAGCTCTGTCATTAACCAAAACAAACATTAACAGATTGATTAAAAAAAGTAGCAAGTAGCGAGCTGAATGTAGATAAATGGAACGGAGTAAAAGTAGCATTTCTTCTCTATAAATATACTGAAGCAAAAGTAAAAGTATGTTGCATAAAAACTACTCGTAGAAGTACAATTTATCCCAAAAGTTACTCAAGTAAATGTAACTGAGTAAATGTAGCGCGTTACTACCCACCTCTGGTAACGGAAAACAAAAATGTTGGTTCGGTACGTACCTCGGTTCAGAGGTCACGGTTCGGTTCATTTTCGGAACAGTAAGAAAACAACAAAATATACAGTGGGGCAAAAAAGTATTTAATCAGCCGGAACAGTAAGAAAACAACAAAATATACAGTGGGGCAAAAAAGTATTTAGTCAGCCACCGATTGTGCAAGTTCTCCCACTTAAAATGATGACAGAGGTCTGTAATTTTCATCATAGGTACACTTCAACTGTGAGAGACAGAACGTGAAAAAAAATCCAGGAATTCACATTGTAGGAATTTTACATAATTTATTTATAAATTATGGTGGAAAATAAGTATTCGGCCAACCATTCAGAGCTCTCATTGATGGAAGGAGGTTTTGGCTCAAAATCTCACGATACATGGCCCCATTCATTCTTTCCTTAACACGGATCAATCGTCCTGTCCCCTTAGCAGAAAAACAGTCCCAAAGTATGATGTTTCCACCCCCATGCTTCACAGTAGGTATGGTGTTCTTGGGATGCAAGCCAGTATTCTTCTTCTTCCAAACACGACGAGTTGAGTTTTTACCAAAATGGATACATGGATGATACCGCAGAGGATTGGGAGAATGTCATGTGGTCAGATGAAACCAAAATATAACTTTTTGGTATAAACTCAACTTGTCGTGTTTGGAGGAAGAAGAATACTGAGTTGCATCCCAAGAACACCACACCTCCTGTGAAGCATGGGGGTGGAAACATCATGCTTTGGGGCTGTTTTTCTGCTAAGGGGACAGGACGACTGATCCGTGTTAAGGAAAGAATGAATGGGGCCATGTATCGTGAGATTTTGAGCCAAAACCTCCTTCCATCAGTGAGAGCTTTGAATGGTTGTCCAAATACTTATTTTCCATCATAATTTACAAAAAAATTATTTAAAATTCCTACAATGTGAATTTCTGGATTTTTTTTTCACATTCTGTCTCTCACAGTTGAAGTGTACCTATGATGAAAATTACAGACCTCTGTCATCATTTTAAGTGGGAGAACTTGCACAATCGGTGGCTGACTAAATACTTTTTTTGCCCCACTTTTTTGGTTATTTATCTACCAAATTTTCTAAATCTTTCACAAAAAATATTTTTCTTACTGGAATATTTGATGTGAAGTAATCGGAACCTTGGATAGGTCAATAATTCATAATAACGTTGATTTTGATTCAATATTATGTTTTGAGCAATGACAGTTTGAAATAAAAAAAAAACAGCTTTGTTTTATTAGTCAACATTGCCACTTTTTAAAATTACTTTTAACCTTCAAGCTTTTTTATTCCACTTTTGATATGTTTTTATTTTAATAGTGTTTTTAGAATGTGCCGTGGGCTTTTAAAAAATTAGCTGTGGGCCGCAAATGTCCTCCGGGGCAAGCTTTTGACATCCCTGCTATAGATAATAAAAAAAAATTATCTGATAAATCAACGGATAATAAGCAGAGCCTGGAGACGCATGCGCGTTTATCATAACTCTCTCGCTCTCTGCCCCTCCCTCACGAATGTTGCTGCTCGCACAATGTTTTTTTTTTTTACCCCTTCCTAACTCTGAACGTACATTAATACATGCAACCACACCTCAAAATGCCGAACATTTGAGGCATTTAAGAAAACCTGTCCTGACGGCCCCGCAAAAGAGAAAAGTCCGGTGAAAAGAGGACGTATGGTCAGTCTATTCGAGCCCGATCGCTGCAAGCACCGGACATGTCCTCTTTTGCTAGCAGCCTCAAATGTCCAGCATTTTGAGTATTGTTTACGTTACTTAATATGTCTGTGTGGAAACTCGTTCGGTATACCTCCCCACAGAACCGAAATCCCCCTACCAAAACGGTTCAATACAAAAACATGTACCGATACACCCCTAATAAATACCTTTGCCACATAAAAAGTAGGTTTGTTTGAAATACAAATAATGTTTGCTCTTAGAAAAACGGGCCCTGCATTGTTGCAGTTAACACCCATGATATACACACTTGAACGTGTCAAACTCAAAGCCTGTCAGTTATGTGGCCAGTGAAAGGGTGTAAATTAAAAAGCACTTTCTGGCCTTTTCTAAATGTATTTGTTCTATTAATTTTGACAGAAACATGTTGCATATGTTCTACACTTTAATATTATCAGATCACGCAACAAGATGTTCAAAGCGGGGTGTGCTGGTAATTGAAAAGGAACACCTAAATATCCGCCTGTCATCTTGTCTTACAATTTCAAAGCAAGTTTTCCATCAATCTGTTGGTAAAAAAAATATCAAAACCAGTTGTGTAACAAGGCTATGATATGTTTGTGTTCATGTATATTCATGTTACATGCGGCCCTCTGAGGACAGCCATAATTGCGACATGGCCCTCAATAAACACGAGTTTGAGCCCATTCAACAATACACTGATCGTAAAAATGGAAATAAACTGCCACTTGCTCATGCCTTTGACACTGCATTATGTCTATTAGGCGGCAGTGCGCCTAAAGGAAAGCAGTCAGCATGGAAATGAGAATGAGCACCATAAAAAGCTCTGAAAGGAGACACGCTATATTGTGTAAAAATTATGAATGTGTAAGAGATGCTATGAAGTGTGAAAATGTAAAAATAGAGAAACCTGAGCACTATTTTCCCAGGTTTAGTGGCAGCAAGTTACAGCCTTGCTCTAAAGGGCAATGTTCGCTCTCTTGCCTTGCATCATTTACGAACCACTTTAGTCTGACTAAGGTTCCTTTTGAAAAAAATCCAAAAATTGTCCAGGTGCCTTTTTCTCTTTTATCCACAATTTCTTCTCACTCCATGCAAAGAATCAATGGAAAAATACATTTATTTGGACATTTTTTAACACATGAACATTTATTTACAATGAACATTTATTAACACATAAACAAACACAAAAGTACCAAAAATCGGTACCACTGAGTATTGGTTGAAATGTAAACGTCGCCTTTTATTTTTACTCAAGAGGTCTGGCTCGCCCCGCCCGGGGCATCCAATCAACCACACCCTTGTCATCACCGTTGACAACGAGCTCACAGGCTCCACCTCGCATCACCACGACAGGTAAGGATTGAAGGAAATCCCAACACATTTTCCAAACTGCATTGGTTGACTGAAGTCGAAAAGGTTTATTTGCTTTTGAAATGTAAACACTGAACAGGCTGAGTGGAAACAATTGCGTCCATATTATTATTTTTCTTTTACTCGCTGTATTTCCCAGACTCTGGTGCACACCGGTAATAAGCCGCACCCACAAAATTTTATGGGGGGAAAGGAAGAATCCATTCGAGTAGAAATGCTATGGACAATTGGAAGACACTTGTACTCCCGGTTCAAAGCTTTAAACAGCAGGAAACACCTGTAGGCATTCACCCAGCAGCACCTGCAGTGAAACCAAAAGATGGCACCATAGGCACCTTTTTAGTGTTTTTGCATGTGTTTCATTAAAGGCCTTCTGAAACCCACTACTACCCACCACGCAGTCGGATAGTTTATATATCAATGATGAAATATTAACATTGCAACACATGCCAATACGGCCTTTTTAGTTTACTAAATTGCAATTTAAAATTTCCTGGGACTTTTTTCTTGAAAACGTCGCGTAATGGTGACGTGTACGCGTGACGTCATGGGCTGTTATGAATTTGAGCGCTGCACACACACACAGCTAAAAGTCGTCTGCTTTAACGGCATAATTACACAGTATTTTGGACATCTGTGTTGCTGAAATTTTTTTTGCAATTTGTTCAATTAATATTGGAGAAGTCACAGTAGATAGATGGAGTTGGGAAGTAGATAGATGGAGTTGGGAAGCTTTAGCCTTTAGCCACACAAACACACGGGGATTCCTTGTTTAAAATTCACGGAGTTGAAACTTTACTATGGATCACAGTGAACATGGATCCCGACCGAATGTCAACCGGCAGGTTTCGGTGAGAAAATTATTGTTAAAAAGTCGCCACTTACCGGATATCAGCTGAGCTTGCGCCTCCCGTACAGCTGCCGTCGACTTCCCCGAGACACTGCGCGTCAACACCCGCCGTGGACGTACACTTCCGACTATCAGGTACTATTAAACTCACTAAAACACTAGCAACACAATAGAAAGATAAGGGATTTCCCAGAATTATCCTAGTATATGTCTCTAAAAACATATGAATCCGTCTCAATGCAACGCGATTGCAATCGCGTTTTTTTTTTTTATTTAATATATATATATATATATATATATATATATATATATATATATATATATATATATATATATATATATATATATATATTTCGTAGTCCGTCGCTAATAATATCCTCAAACACGAATCCTTCATCCTCGCTCAAATTAATGGGGAAATTGTCGTTTTCTCGGTCCGAATAGCTGTTTTTGTTGGAGGCTCCCATTAAAATCAATGTGAATATATGAGGAGCCATCAACATGTGACGTCATCTTCTGCGGCTTCCGGTAGAGGCAGGGCTTTTCTCCAGTTGCGAACTTTATCGTGGATGTTCTCTACTAAATCCTTTCAGCAAAAATATGGCAAAATCGCAAAATGATCAAGTTTGACACATAGAATGGACCTGCTATCCCCGTTTAAAGAGGAAAATCTCATTTCAGTAGGCATTTAAGCCAGTCAGCAAAGAAAAATCCACAAATTAGCCGCACCGTTTTATAAGCTGCAGGGTGCAAAGCGTAGGACAAAAAGCACCGGCTTATGTTTTAAATATTGTTTTTTCTTTCTTTTTCTTTTTATCTTTTTGGGATGAAGCTTTACGCTTTGCTGTGTGTAATTCTGCAGGGACCTACACCTCAAGTATGAGCACTGTCACAGCCGAGGGCGAAGTCCGGACCGGAGCCGGGCAAAAAGTCGAGGACGCAGCAAGAGTCGGGCGAGGAGCAAGAGCCGGGCGAGGAGCAAGAGTCGGGCAAGGAGCAAGAGTCGCAGTTTGGACCGCAGCCGGGCTAAGAGCCGGGGTCGCAGTAAGAGCCGCCCTCGCCTCAGGTCTAGATCGAGGTCCAGATCCAGATCCAGAGGGAGGAGCCATGGTCGGTCCTCGCCAAGTCGGAACCGCAGCAAAAGCAGGAGTAGTCGAAGCAGCTCCAGCAGCAGAGACTTTAACCAGCAGCGAGGCGTTGGCCGCAGGACAGCGCTGGAGGACACCTGTAGTCTGCCCACCAGGTCCATACTGAAGAAACACAGCGAAAACGAAGACTCGCCATCACTAAGGGTGCGTTGCTGCCCGAATTTGGTATTAGCTTACTGCTCAAAGGGCATGATGCGTGCAGCAGACTACAACCCCATCATTCATGTCTAATGTTATTAAGGCCACTCGCTAGATGACATCATTAATAATTGTAATGTAGTGCTATCAACACACGAGTTCACCCTCGCTAGATGACATCATTAATAATTATAATGTAGTGCTATCAACACACGAGTTCACCCTCGCTAGATGACATCATTAATAATTGTAATGTAGCGCTATCAACACAGGAGTTAGCCCTCGCTAGATGACATAATTATGCTAGTGTAGCGCTGTCAACATGTTTGTTAGCCCTAGCTAGATGACATTAATAATGCTAATGTAGCGCTGTCAACACCAGTGTTTGCTTTGTTACTGAAAACCAGTAACTAGCTACAGTTACTAGTTACTTTATTTCAAAAGTATTTAGGTTATTAACTAAGTTACTTACACCAAAAAGTAATGCGTTAATGTGAAAAGTAACTAGTTATATTTTTAATTTTTTTAAGGCCCCCTTTAATGCCCTTTTAGCCTTCATTTCAGTACTGTTATTGCACTGGAGAATAATGCAATCTGTTGATCAACTTGACCTGCATTTCCATCACTGAACTCTGCAAAGCAATGTGGTCTACATACCACAAACAATGACAAAGATGTGTTTCAAATGGCCAATTTGTTTCAGGCCAGAACAAATTGACAAAACTATTTTAAATAGCTGCAACATAACATACATAAGTAACAAACAGCATAATAACAACATAGCTGTAAACCAAGGAAGACACACACTACATACACAAGGCCAAACCAGGTGTTTTTTTCTCTTAAAGGCCTACTGAAATGAGATTTTCTTATTTAAACGGGGAGAGCAGGTCCATTCTATGTGTCATACTTGATCATTTGGCGACAATGCCATATTTTTGTTGAAAGGATTTAGTAGAGAACATCGACAATAAAGTTCGCAAATTTTGGTGCTGATAAAAAAGCCTTGCCTGTACCGGAAGTAGCAGACGATATGCGCGTGACGTCACAGGTTGTGGAGCTCCTCACATCTGATCATTGTTTACAATCATGGCCACCAGCAGCGAGAGCGATTCGGACAGAGAAAGCAACGATTTCCCCATTAATTTGAGCGAGGATGAAAGATTCGTGGATGACTAAAGTGAGAGTGAAGGACTAGAAAGAAAAAAAAGCCTATACAGTGGGAGCGTTTCAGATGTTATTAGACACATTTACTAGGATAATTCTGGAAAATCCCTTATCTGCTTATTGTGTTACTAGTGTTTTAGTGAGATTATATGGTCGTACCTGTACAACTTGAAGGTCGGCCTCGCACCTTTCTTTAGGGTGGCGATGCCTATCTCTGCCCTTCGCAAGGGACCCTCTTCGAAACTCAACCTTTCGAAATGATCGCCGCATAATACACTGTACTTTGTGTGTATGGTCCAATCCAACCGTGTTCGCGTGACCTCTCTGTTCAATAGTAAAGCTTCACCGTCATCTTTCGGGAATGTAAACAATGAAACACAGGCTGTTTGTGTTGCTAAAGGCGGCCGCAATACACCGCTTCCCACCTACAGCTGTCTTCTTTGACGTCTCCATCATTCATTGAACAAATTGCAAAAGATTCAGCACCACAGATGTCCAGAATACTGTGGAATTATGCGATGAAAACAGACGACTTATAGCTGGGAATGGTGCTGGAACAAAATATCCTCTACAATGCGTGACGTCACGCGCACGTGTCATCATACCGCGATGTTTTTAGCAGGATACTTTGGTGCAAAATTTAAAATTGCAATTTAGTAAACTAACCCGGCCGTATTGGCATATGTTGCAATGTTGAGATTTCATCATTGATGTATAAGCTATCAGACTGTGTGGTCGGTAGTAGTGGGTTTCAGTAGACCTTTAAGGAATTGTGAAATAAAATCATGTCTGATGCCCAGAACACTCTACACATTTCCCCAGGTTTTGTGTAGAGATAAGGAAACATTGACCTGGCCCACTGGCATCCCTCTTTATGTTTGTGAACTTTATAGTCTATACATTTATAGTGATGTGATAATCAAACACTCTAGAAGTCCAGAATGAAATTGACCGAGTGTATGTACCTTCAGTGCTGAATGATGAGCAGAAGCAGAGTTTGGAGTGTCTTTTTTAGCTCGCTCTCCATTTTTATGTCCTCACTGTACAGGTGCCATTTGACGCCCGGTATCATGCTAATTAGCCGCCTGAAAGCGGGTGACTCCACTGTAGAAATAGCCTGCATGTTTTCTAGCACACATGCTGCAATGGCTCTATCAATGTTGTCCCGGCTAGCAGTGCCTCGTTAAAATCCAACCGCTGTTGCTTAGGAGGTGAAGTGTGTCTCTCTTTACTAGCTTCGTCGAAGCATGTTGCTTTTGTAGTTGTTTCAGCAGATTTGAATTGCTACGTTAGGATCTTTGATCCAAGACACAACTTACATTTATCTAAAATGTTCTTTGCTTTGTGGTCGACAAAAGAAAAGTAGTGAGAATATCTCCATATTTACGAACTCGGCTTCGGGCTTCGCCATGACGTCTTGTTAGTAAACACAGACACGCCCTCTCCCACACGTGTCGCCTCTTTTGTAGCACTCCAATGAAACACACTCAGATCTTCTCAGTTTCTAGCCGATACTGCGTTATGGAGTAACGCAACATGTAGTAACGGAAAGTGAGTTACTGAATATAAAAAAATAAAGCGTTTGATTACCGTTTACCGCTGAAAGTAACAGAGTTAGAGTAACGCGTTACTTAGTCCCAACACTGGTCAACATGCTGGTTAGCCCGAATTACCGTATTTTTCTGATTATAAGCCGCTCCGGAGTATAAATCGCACCGGCCGAAAATGCATATAAAAGAAGGAAAAAACATATAAGTCGCACTTTTGGGGGAAATGAATTTGATAAAACCCAACACCAAGAATAGACATTTGAAAGGCAATTTAAAATAAATAAAGAATAGTGAACAACAGGCTGAATAAGTGTACGTTATATGAAGCATAAATAACCAACTGAGAAGGTGCCTGGTATGTTAACGTAACATATTATGGTAAGAGTCATTCAAATAACTATAACATATAGAACATGCTATACGTTTACCAAACAATCTGTCACTCCTAATCGCTAAATCCCAATAAATCTTCCTCGGTGTCGCTTCTAAACAACACTTCCAACTCCAAAGGTAGACAATGCGCCGCTTCCTTTTCTGTCGATACGTCGCTTACGTCAGAGTCATCCTCAGTTGCAGTTCCAATTATTCCAGCCTTTCTGAATCCGGACAGACGTGTGTATATGTGACGATTGCTGATATACGCCTAGTCTCTTACGTGAATGAGATAAATTATATTATTTGATATTTTACGGTATTGTGTTACCGTATTTTTCGGACTATAAGTCGCAGTTTTTTTCATAGTTTGGCCAGGGGTGCGACTTATACTCAGGAGCAACTTATGTGTGAAATTATTAACAGGTTACCGTAAAACATCAAATATTATTTAGTTCATTCACGTAAAAGACTAGACGTATAAGATTTCATGGGATTTATCGATTGTTTGGTAAACGTATAGCATGTTCTATATGTTATAGTTATTTGAATGACTCTTACCACAATATGTTACGTTAACATACCAGAATCCTTCTCAGTTGGTTATTTATGCGTCATATAAAGTACACTTTTTCAGCCTGTTGTTCACTATTCTTTATTTATTTTAAATTTCCTTTCAAATGTCTGTTCTTTGTGTTGGGTTTTATCAAATAAATTTCCCCCAAAAATGCAACTTATACTCCAGTGCGACTTGTATTAGTTTTTTTCCTTCTTTATTATGCATTTTCGGCAGGTGCGACTTATACTCCGAAAAATACGGTAATAATTTCACACATAAGTCACTCCAGAGTATAAGTCGCACCCCCTGTCAAACTATGAAAAAAACTGCGATTTATAATCCGAAAAATATGGGAGATGACATCATTAATAATGTTAGTGTCGTGCTGTCAACACGCTTACTAGGCCTAGCTAGATGACATCATTAATAATGCTAGAGTAACCCTGTCAACACGCTAGTTAGCCCTAGCCAGATGACATCATTAATAATGCTAGTGTAGCGCTGTCAACACGCTAGTTAGCTTGAGCTAGATGACATCATTAATAATGTTAGTGTAGCGCTGTCAAGATGCCAGCTATCTCCGCAGCACATCTTTCCTATTTTTCCTTTATTCATTAATTTTCCTCTCAACTATCTAAAAAGCGTCGTCACTGAGACGCGTCTGGCTTTTGTTTCAGAGCACAGACTCGCCGAGAGGGGCGGCGGGGTCCACCATTTCTACCGTGGCCGAGCAACTGCTGCAGGCTTGCAAAGGGATGGAGCCGGCCGCCATGGCGTCCATGTTGGTGCAGCTACAGTCCGACCCGCTGATCGCTCAGAGTGTGAATATCAAGGAGATCGTCGACCTGCTGGAAGCCGGCATGAGCGGAGGAGCGGAGAGCCCAGAAAAGACGGCGGCGGACATGGACGACGAGGAGAAGTTCCTGTACGGGGAATCTTTGGAGCCCAAATATTCGGCGCAGTCTCAGCCGGCCCAGAGCCACACGTTTGATCTTTACAAGGACGTAACGAAGAAGGCACAGTACAGCGATTATCTGCCTCGCGCCGCCTCCCCCATGTATGGCACCCCGCCTGTGGCGTTGCCCCACCTCCAGGCCCCTCCTACCACCAGCGACGTGGACGCCATCTGGCCTCCCTCCGTCCTCAAGCCCAACAGCGCCGCCCCGGTGTCGACTTCTGCCCCCGAGTCAGAAGAGGTGAGGCACAAGCAGGATTCGGACGAGTACCAGAACATCCAGGACTTGCTGAAAACCATCGGCTTGGACCTCGACGTGACCGAAATAACTAAAATGGCCGCCAGGACCAAGGAGCGGCTGGAGGGAAACGAATCCGCCCGCAAAATGCCGACGAAGCGCAGACGCCGCTCGTCCAGCAGCTCGGAGGACAGCCGCAGGAGGCGGAGCCACAGTAGTAGTAGTAGCAGCAGTAACAGCAGCAGCAGCTCAGGCACCAGCGGCGACGCCGCCGCCAAAGAGTCGCAGCAGCAAGCATCCAACACTACGACGGCACCGCCCGTGCTGCCCGTCCCCTCCTACCCACCACCCCAGGTGCACATGATGCCCGCCGCCTACCGGCCCGCCGCCTACCAGCCCACCGGCTACGGCCAGTACGGCAGCTTTGTGCCATACACACAGCCGCAGTGGTCGCCCATGTACCCGGCCCCCAACAAAATCCACCCCTCCCTGCCGTACAACCAGCCGTACGACCAACAGTCACCTCCCGAGCGCAAGGTCAAAGGTCAGTCGCCGTCCCAATGTCCGACATTAAGACGTCACCCACGTGACTTTTCTCTTCCTCTTCGCCAGTGTCTCCCGTCCTCGTCCAGGTGTCAGAGCAGGAAAACAATGAGAGCGAGAAGCAGAAGGTCGGTGTCTTAGTCTGGGGTAAACGATATCATTATGTATCGCAGTGGTAAATGATATCATGTATGGCAGTAGACACCTCATCTATCTATCAATTAAAAATGCGTTCGATATAACGGATCGTTTTTTTTTCCAGGCCAAAGTGGCCATTATTTCTTTGACTGTGGTTGATACTGTCACCTGATTGGCTGTAAGCATGTCACGCCCACTGATCAGGGATCACTTCTTGTGTTGCTCGGTTATCAGAAAGACATTAAAGTGCCTTTGTTCATGCAACCAACCTTGCTTTTATTTTTCACCTTTTTTTCGACGAAGAACAAAATGTTTTATCAAACACATTTTTTATTGATATACAAAAAAGGAACAAAATGATCGAACGTCTTATCATACGCATTCTTTATAGAAATCAATAACTGATAAAAAGAAAAATAAGTTATTGAATGCATTTTTTATAAAAAAAAGAAAAGAAAAAAGTTTTGTAGAACGCATTTTTCATTGAAATCAATTACTCTTACCAAAAAAATGATCAAACTTTTTAATCGAGCGCATTTTTCAAAATCGCTAACTCAGGCAAAAGAAAACAAAATATTGAGCGTTTAAGCGAAAGCATTTTTGATTGAAATTGATTACTTTGATAAAGTAGGAAACATTTTTTATTTAAAAATAATACATTACTCTAAAAAATTTATGTAATATCAAACACATTTTTTATCGATTTAGATTACTCTGACAAAAATAAGAAAACAATTATCGAAGGTTTCATCAAACGCATTTTCTATTAAAAAGTATTACTCCTACAAAAAAGATACAACATTTCCGAACGTTTGATCAAACACATTTTTCATAGAAATCAATTACTTGGACAAAAAAAGATTATCGAACGTATTTTTTATTGATATTACGTCTCTTGTAATATACATTGATATTGTTTCATCGCCCAGCCGTGACTCATTTATGCCAAATATCCGGTGATAAACATTTTCGGACACATGATCATTACGACCTATGACCTTGTCACACTGTGCAGGTACTGGAGGAGCGGGAGAACCTGAAACGGGAGCGGGACATGCGGATGAAAAAGAAGGAATACCTCATGAAAGAATTGGAGGAGCTACGCAAGCAGCAAGGTTCTACCGTGTGGCGGCCATGTTGACTCGGTGGGGGCGGCACCCTAGCACTAGCTGACTGGCCGGCGGCCATGTTTGTTGTGCTTTCAGGTGAGATGCTGAGGAAGAAGAGGCGAGAGAAAGATGGCCACAAAGACCCGCTGCTGCAGGAGATCGGCCACCTGCAGGAGGACGTCATCGAACAGATCTCCAACCTCCGCAAGGAGCACGAGGCCGCAGAGAAGAAACTCTGCGAGATCGACAAAGTGGCGCTCATCCTGGGGCTGAGCTCTTCCGATCGCCCCCACAGGCTGGCTGACACGCAGGAGGACGACGCCTCGCAACCCCGCGGCAAAATTCAGGCGATCGAGCACAGCTCTGGACACCAACAAGATGGCAGCATTTCTCAGAAGGTATGTTAGTGAGCTATTTTTTAATGAATTGCAATTCTTAATTTATTTAAAATATCTAGTTATTTTTCTATATATGTTATTATTTTTTAATCCGTCCTGTCTAGCCAAATCATATTGTTGATGTAGATCAGAGGTGTCTAGCGAGGGCCACTTTTGTACATTTTGTAAATGAAAATCACTCAAACCAAAACAATGTAGGTAAACATATGCTAACATTTGGAAAAACACTTCTACATCTTAGCTTTGTGTTATAGATATCAAAGCAATAAAATCATTCATGATTATTTTAATAATGATTTTATTTGTATTTATGTAAACTGTGCTCTAAAACGGTGGTTCTCAAATGGGGTACTTGAAGGTATGCCAAGGGGTACGTGAGAGTTTAAAAAAATATTCTAAAAAATAGCAACAATTCAAAAATCCTTAATAAATACATTTATTGAAAAAATACATCAACAAAATATGAATGTAAGTTCTTAAACTGTGAACAGAAATGCAATAATGCAATATTCAGTGTCTACAGCTAGATTTTTTTGTGGACATGTTCCATAAATATTGATGTTAAAGATTTCTTTTTTTGTGAAGAAATGTTTAGAATTAAGTTCATGGGTCCAGATGAATCTCTATTACAATCCCCACAGAGGGCACTTTAAGTTGATGATTACTTCTATGTGTTGAAATCTTTATTTATAATTTAATCACTTCTTTATTTTTCAACAAGTTTTTAGTTATTTTTATATCTTTTTTTCCAAATACTTCAAGAAAGACCACTACATATGAGTGATATTTTGCACTGTTATACAATTTATTAATCAGAAACTGATGGCATAGTGCTGTATTTTACTTTTTTATCTCTTTTTTTTCAACCAAAAATGCTTTGCTCTGATTAGGGGGTACTTGAATTAAAAACATGTTCACAGGGGGTACATCACTGAAAAAAAGGTTGAGAATTATTGCTCTAAAGTAGGCTTGTATTTACTAATTTTGCTATTATACCGTCAACTGAAACGCTTTTGAGGGCGTTAGTACACTCAAAACCATATCATGTCTCACAAGAAATGACCTCATTCAGTAAGACGCTCAGGTTGTCGGCCATTTTGGTTTTCAGGTCCCATTTTTGGGGGATTTGGTCCCGTTTAATTTTTCATAGTTTTTTTCCTAATTTGGGACATGTTTAGTTTGTGTATAGAATGTGTCGCGGGCCAATAAAATTTGAGCTGCGGGCCGCACTTTGGACACCTCTGATGTAGATGATCATATCTGCTGTACAGGTATGTGGCAATGGGGGTGTGGTCAGTATGACATCATCAAATATATGATTATTTGCAGCGATGCATATATTTTCTTTTAAAAGGCTAAACAAATGTTTTGTATATTTAAAGAAAATATGTGGTTTTAGTTAATAATAATAACATAAATGTTATGATTCTCCCGGGAAAATCGGGAAGTTTGGCAAGTATGCTTGCAGTGTGTATATAAAACGTTGATGGAGGGTTTTGAAGTTGTTTTAGAGGCTTTGAAGGCTACAACAGCGACTCTCATTAGTCGCATCTTCCAAGTGATTTTTAACATCCTAAAAAAGAGACGTGTGTTCTTGTCCCTCATAATGATTGTGAACAATAGGCAAAATACCCAAAAAAGTGCAGTTGTTTTCATATAAAGAAAATTATTTCATGTAAAAAATAAAAATTGATTTAAAGGTGCGGCGGCATATGTCTTTCAGTGGCCGCGCACCAGGGTCATTTACGTGTAGTGGAAACCCTGAATTAACTTTAGAAAAGAGAAGTGTTGAATACTTCTCAAGTTGCCTTATTTGTATTTGACTTTATTAAATGTTTGGGTATAATTTTAATAAACAAAATCAACTGTCATTTAAGGAATACGAAGATTCATCACAGTTTAATGGAGGAATGTTGTTCATAGGACTGGCACGCAATGTTGTTAAAAAGTACTGATTTTAAATCGGAAATTGGTTCTGAATCGAATCGTGTGGTGCCCAAAGATTCACAGCCCTGTAGGTTTGAGTCTTCACAAGGAACACGCTAAGACATGCAGAAGTATAACTGGAATCATTTGAATTAGAAGTGACATCTTGTGAATTGTTCAAATAAAGTTCCTTCATCTCATTTGTGCTGATGAGCATTTTTATGCCTGGCAGGTAAGAAAACTTTATTTATTTATTTATTTATTTTAAACCAGACTTCTGCCCTCACGGAACATAACGCTAACTCTCCTCCGTCTTTATTTCTTAGGAGAAAGTCACGGAACCCAAGGCGCCTGTCATTTCACAGACTCCGCCCCCTGACCCTTTTGAGTACTACGACGCCGGCAACCACTGGTGTAAAAACTGTAACACCACCTGCGGGTCCATGTTTGATTTTTTTACCCACTTGCACAGCAAAACACACTGGAAGGTTTGTTTTGTTTTTCTTGTGTTTTTGTTCTTTGAATACTTTGATTGGAAAATAGTCATGCTAGCATGCTGAAGCTAGCGTAGTATGGTAATGATGTGATGAGCTTATAATTACTTGATATTTTAGAAGTGTTGCAACTTCCTACTGCTCGTCAACGTTTTTGTTCGTCGCTTGACACGTTTGCTAATGTTTCCTCTTGGTCCAGACGCTGGACCCTTACCACAGGCCTTGGGCTTCGTCGCCGTCCAAAGTCCTTCAGAGCAAACCACCAACAGAAGAGAAGCTAACAAAACCGGCCAAAGGTACTTGGATGACATTTTTACCTTCGGGACGACTCGCGTCTTCATCATTATCGTTGTCGTCGTACCAGCCAGATAAAAGAGTCAAACCTTCGCCTTTCTTTCATTTCCTGCTCTTTTCTGTAGCGCCTCCTTGTGGATTTTTAAAATGTGCGACGTGTCTCGCAGGTTCCGAGTTCCTACTTCCTGTCCGTGGATTTTTTTGTCTGCTGTGTGAGAAGTTCTTTGGAGACGCCATCTGTGCAGAAGAGCACACCACCACTCACTTTCACAACGACTGCTACAAGGTACACACTTTAGTCGCCGCCCAGTGGTGCTCATTCATGCGACTGTCACGTCTTAGCTTAGAGAGCTAATAAAGCAACCACGAATAAATGAGCAAGCAGAACATGCGTGTGTAGTCACGAACATAGTTCCGTACAGTGCATCATTCACTTTTTCCCCAATTTCTTATGTTACTGCCATGTTCTAATATGTAATAACTGTTTGTCCTCAAAATTCTACATACAAAACACTGTAATGACAAGGTTAAAGTTTTTTTTTCTTAATTTTTGCTAATGTATTTGAATAAAATAATAGGAAATCATAAGTATTCACAGCATTGGCCGTGAAGTTCCAAAGTGAGCTTAGGTGCATCCTGTTTCAGCTGATCGTCCTTGAGATGTTTCACAGCTTCATTGGAGTCCACCTGTTGTAAATTTAGTTGGTTGGACATGATTTGGAATGGCACACACGTCTTTATAGAAGGTCCCACACTTGACAGTGCACGCAGACAGCGCACACAACAAGAATAAAGTCCAAGGTATACCTCCAGGACAGGATTGTCTCCAGGCACAAATCTGAGGAAGTGTATGGAAAAATATCTACTGCCTCAAAGGTCCCAATGAGCACAGTGGTCTCCTTCATTCGTAAATGGAATAAGTTTGGGACCACCAGGACTCTTCCTATAGATGAGCGATTGGGGGAGAAGGACCCTCGTCAGGACGTTGACCAAGAACCCCGTGGTCACTCTGTCAGAACTACAGCATTCATCTGTGGAGAAAGTAAAGCCCTTACAGAAGACAACCATCTCTGCAGCTATCCACCAATCAGGCCTGTATGGTAGACGCAATTCCTTTGTAATAGTTTTCCATGATGCACCTGAAAGACTCTCAGACCAGGAGAAACTAAATTATCTGGTCGGCCGAGACAAAGATCTTATTCTTTGGCGTGAATGCCAAGCGTCATGTTTGGAGAAAACCGCTCATCCCCTGACCAATACCATCCCTACAGTGAAGCACGGTGGTGGCAGCATCATTCTGTGGGATTGGTTTTCAGCGGCAGGAACTGGGAGACTAGTCAGGATAAAGGGAAAGATGAATGCAGCAATGTACAGAGACATCCAACGCTTCCCATCCAACCTGATGGAGCTTGAGAGGTGCTGCAAAGAGTATTGGTTGAAACTGCCCAAAGATATGTGTGCATCAACAAAGTACTGAGCAAAGGCTCTGAATATTTAAGTACAATTGATTTCATAGTATTCTAATCAATTGCTCAAAATTTCCAAGGAAAAAATGATTTTAACAAACCAAAATATGGAAAAAGTGAAGCGCTCTGAATACTTTCAGGATGCACTGTGTGTACTTCAGGTTTGACCGGGCCTCAGAGTTGCGTCTTTTGTAGCTTAGTTTGAGGAAGTCTGTTTGTGTAATGGTTTTTCCACTCGCATAGGTTTTAATAAACGCTGCCGCTCACAAACATGTATTCATTCCGAGAGTCCTCCATGAGTTTAAAGACATTTGACTTGTGTTTTTCCTGCCCTATTCCAGAAAAAAATGTACGAGAATCCGCTGTACGAGCAGAGAAGGAACCTGGACCGGCAAGCAGGGCTGGTCGCTGACGCCACTGCAAAGAAGCTGGAGAAGGACAAAAGCGGCAAAAAGAAAGCCAAGAAAGAAAAACGAAATAAAGAGCGTGTATTGAAATTGGGAAAAGAGGAAGAGAAGGCAAAAGCTCTGAAGAAAGAGGAGGAGACTCGAGACAAGCACAGTCCTTGTCGCAGCAAGAAATACGAGGATGAAAAGTACGAGTCCAAGAAGAAGGACAAGTACTATCCTGACAGAGAGGAAGACGTCAGGCTCAAGTACAGCAGGAGAGATGAGAAGGAGCCAGGTGTCCGTTGTTATCGACATCACAGACAGGAAGAAGACAGGTACGACCGACGGCCCCGATACAACCCGAGAGACGAGGACAAGCACAAATTTGCCAAATATTCCGAAGGCTCTTCCAAACACGAGCGTGAACGAGAAGTCAGGAGCGTGGAGAAGGACACGTCAAACAAAAGCCCAGCCACACCAGAAGCAAACAAGCAACCGAAGCCTTACGATCCGCCCAAAGTCATGAGTGGACCGAGTCCGGCAATGAGAGCTAAACTTCGCAAGCAAAGCTTGGAAGCCGCCAAGCACGCAGCAGTGACCCTGGCACCTACCTGTGGGGGGTTTACCTGGAAGAAAAAAGAGAGTTCGCTGGCTTTGGATGCCAAGAAAGAGGCCGTCCAGTTCATCAAGGAGGAGGAAGAAGCCTTGAAAAAAGCCAAAGCCACGAACATAGCTGACGGTATTTCCACTGACGAAACTTTTGCACAGTATTTAGCCCGTGCCCAAGAGATCGCTCAAAAGATGTGTGGGGATAGAAGGACCATGCCTTGGGCGTCAAATGCGGTCAAACAATCTCAGATCCAACCCAGCGTTCCTGACCCTGCCTCAGAATTCAATACAACAGTCATGACAGGAAAAGCCGCACCGTTTGTAAAACCCCAGAGCTCAGGTCATCCAACAGAGATTAAACATATTTTCGCAGTTTCTAACACAAAGTCTGGTCCTCCTCCCCCTGTGTCTTATCCTGACCCACTTGTTAAATCTCTCCCACGGTTTCTGGTTCCTTGTGTCCCACTTGTGTCTAAATCTGTGCAACGGTTTCCTTGTTCTACTGGCCCAGCAGTCCCCAGACCAGTTCTGACTGTGTCTCAGCCTGCCTCGTTAGTCCCCAGCCTCGCTCCCGCTGTGTCTCAGCCTGCCTCCTCAGTCTCCAGCCTAGCTCCGACTGTGTCTCAGCCTGCCTCTTCAGTCCCCAGCCTAGCTCCGACTCTGTCTCAGCCTGCCTCCTCAGTCCCCAGCCTAGCTCCGACTGTGTCTCAGCCTGCCTCCTCAGTCCCCAGACTAGCTCTGACTGTGTCTCAGCCTGCCTCCTCAGTCCTCAGCCTAGCTCCGACTGTGTCGCAGCCTGCCTCCTCAGTTTCCAAAGCATCTCCACCCGCATCTTTATCATTAATTAGTCCTGATCCGAAACTGTCTGGGCTTGAGCCATTGGTGGCTGACCCAGTTCCCCAAGAATCGAAACCTTACACGGCAGACACCGCTCCATTTGAAACATTAACAAACGAGCCAGATGTGGCAGCTCCCGGTGTCCCCGAGAGTGAGCAGGCTCAGGCCGTGTTTGTCAAGCCCCCACCGTTCATCAACTCAAGTGAAGGATCTAAGAGGTCTGAGAAACCAAAAAGTAACCTGGCTGCAGCCAAAGCCCAGGACTTATTTGGCATCCTCTACAGCAGCATAGACAAGCCAGGACCTTTGTCATTTACAAAGTCGACAACAGCCAACGGGGGTGAAAAGAGAAGCACCCAGTCCATTAGCAGTCCTTCTCCCAGCCAACAAGCCCCACAACCTTCTAACACACCTCAGCATACACAAAATGTTGTGCCACATACCCCAGAACCAGAGTCCCAGTTGGATATTCACATTGAATCTGTTTGGTCTTTACAGACTGGCTTGGACTTAGCATCTGAGAGGGTTCAGAGTTCGCATGATCATGAACCTGCCAAGACAGAACCCACGTCACAAAGTCAGCATGAGGAAAAAACATTTTCCGAACCCAAAATACACAATAACCCAATACAAGACCTTCTTGAATCTGCTGATATAGCAGCACCCACATCACAAAGTAAAGAACAGGAAAAAACATTTTCCGAACCCATAATACACAATAACCCAATACAAGACCTTCTTGAATCTGCTGATATAGCAGCACCCACATCACAAAGTAAAGAACAGGAAAAAACAGTTTCTGAACCCAAAATACAAAACGATATCCCAATTCAAGACCTTCTAGAAACACCTCCAATCACGGATCATGAATCCACACCTTGTCCTAGCTCTGAAAAAAAATCTACTTGGTCTTTACAGACTGGCTTGGACTTGGCATCTGAGAGAATTCAGAGTCTGCATGATCATGAACCTGTTAAGACAGCACCCACGTCAGAAAATCACCATGAGGAAAAAACAGTTTCCGAACCCAGAATACGTGATACTCCAATACAAGATCTTCTAGAACCTGCTGATATAGCAGCACCCACGTCACAGAGTCCAGAACAGGAAAAAAAAGTTTCTGAACCCAAAATACACAACAATACCCCAATTCAAGACCTTCCAGAACCTACTAGGATAGCACCCATGTCACAAAGTCAACATGAGGAAAAAAAAGTTTCTGAAACCAAAATACCAGACGAAACCCCAATTCAAAACCTTCCCGACCCTGCTAAGATAACACCTACATCACAAAGTCAGGAACAGGAAAAAGCAGTTTCTGAATCCAAAATACACAATGATACCCCAATTCAAGACCTTTTAGAAACACCTCCAGTCACTGATCATGAATCCACACCTTGTCTTAGCTCTGAAAGAAAACCTGCTTGGTCTTTACAGACTGACTTGGACTTGGCATCTGAGAGGGTTGAGAGTCCGCATGATCATGAACCTGCTAAAACATTACCCACGTCACAAAGTCAGCATGAGGAAAAAAATGTTTCCGAATCCAGAATACATGATACCCCAATACAAGATTTTCTAGAACCTGCTTATATAGCAGCACCCATATCACAATGTCCAGAACAGGAAAAAACAGTTTCTGAACCTAAAATACACAACGATACCCCAATTCAAGACCTTTCAGAACCTACTGTGATAGCACCCATGTCACAAAGTCAACATGAGGAAAAAAATGTTTCTGAAACCAAAATACCCGACGATACCCCAATTCAAAACTTTTCCAAACCTGCTAAGATAACACCTACATCACAAAGTCAGGAAAAGGAAAAAACTGTTTCTGAATCCAAAATACACAACGATACCCCAATTCAAGACCTTCTAGAAACAGCTCCAGTAACGGATCATGAATCCACACCTTGTCTTAGCTCTGACACAAAAACCGCTCAAAAGAGAAGTCCTCCCATTCGCACCACCCCTGTACGACAAACACGATCCAAAACCAGATCCCAGACCAGGCAGCAGCAATTTCATGTCCAGTCAGAACCAGAACCAGCCTTAGGATTTTCTGACTTAAACATCGTGGAATTCTGGGATCACGACTCTGGGCCACATCAAGGATGCAAGGAGATTCCCGAAGCGATGGAAACATCTGAAAATGTTCCCAGTTGATTTTTAAATTAGACGGGGTGGGACTGAGAATCCGGAATGATGAATTCAGCCAATGAAGTTTCCAGGATCATAGATCCACAGGATCAAACTTTTGTCTGCTGAGAATAGTTGCTTTTGCAACGCTATTACTTTTGATCCCGGATTCCATTACAGTTATTCCTCTGTTATACAGGGATTAGTTCGGTCCTGACAGAAACCCATTCAGTGTATTTTGTTTTATTTAAAAAACAAACATTTGTCTTTCCAAAGCTGTAAAGAAAGTAGAGGAAGACTCCAAGTCAGGATGGTTCCCCGTCTAGTTCTGCTTCATTTAATCGTCGTAGCTTCTGCCTCACGCTCGCTCGGAAATTTGCTCAGACTGCATTTTTCTGCTGGTCTGACACGGGATGCATGCCCACTTAGTCCAGGACCTTGGCGTGTGCTCAATCCGGGAAGGAGATGAACTCCCTCAGTGTACATAATTCACATCCGTTTGTCTAAAGTTGTTTTTTATTAAAAGTTCCTTTGAGGAAAAACTGCTGCTTCTTGTGATGTTTGATCAAGAGTCCAGATCTATGCGTGGTTTTATCAATAAAGTAATTATTGTTACTTTACCTTTAGAAGTAATCATAACCAAAAGTGCTCCTTTACAGACTACATTCATACTGCAGGGTTGAATGTCATATTTGGAATTGTCTTTAAAATCCGATCTTTTTAGCGGCCATTAAATTTGACCTGGAAACAGACATAATTGGTCATTTCAAGGATTTCGTGGGATCAAAGTCAACATTTTCTGAACCAAACTATTGCACGTAGAAGATTAAGGAAGTATTTTGGCTCACGCAGTTTTACGGCATATTTTGCTTCGGTTTTTCTGCTCTGTTAACTGTTTCTTCCGTAACCGTCAATTTTGGCGAATAATTATGAGGCCTCTCGCATTTTAGGTCGTTCTAGTCGGATGAATGCAATCTGAGCGCAGGACGCATCGCATAAATTTACGATTTGATTCCATGTACAAACGAGGCCTGGGTCAGATATGAAAAAAATCTCGACTTAGATTGGCCGGATCTAGTCTTAGACCAGTGGTTCTTAACCATATTGAAGGTACCGAACCCCACCAGTTTCATATTCGCATTCACAGAACCCTTCTTTAGTGAAAAAAAAAATATATATATAGATATATATATTTTTTTTTTTTCAAATGAACCGTGCATGAACATCATCTTGTTCAAAGAACAAAACCAACACAGTGCATGAACTCACAACAAATTACACACTTGCAAATCAGAATGACTTCTGCTCTTACCGTATCCATAATACGTTGATAGGGAGACGTTTTTATTTGCACGATGAGTTGGGTTTGTCTCGACCTCCGCGGCGGAGGCTCCACCGAACCTCTGAGGCCGACTCACCGAACCCCTAGAGTTCGATCGAACCTAGGTTAAGAACCACTGTCTTAGACTTATATTGGTCGGATCTAGTCTTACACATAGATTGGTTGGATCTAGACTTTGAGTGGTCGGATTTAGTCTTGGACTTGGACTTTATATGCAAAATTGTGTTTCATTGTGTCCAGCTGAGATAGGCTCCAAAGACCCCGAAAGGGATAAGCGGTAGAAGATGGATGGATGGATGGATGTATCCATTCAACCATATCCAATTGTACTTACAATCCACAAAGTATATGACAATGCGGCCTAAACATTGCAAAATACCACAAATTCCATTTTGAATATTCCGCTCCGTATGTCTTTGATCATTTCCGTACATTCTGCAGTAACGGTTCTGCATTTTGACCATATTATTAGATCAGTCATACTAGATATATGCAAACATTGGAAAGATATGTGCCATTTATCATACACAATCCTTATGTAAAACAAGAACATATGTTTTTCGTTTTTTATGCATTCTAAATCATAAATAGCTAACAATTGAGTTAACAGATGGAGGGTCCTCTATTGTGCTCATTATACTCTCTAAAAACATTCAGAAAGCACCAACAATACTCCATATACATGTCATGACCCAAATATGACTGATATTGTTATAAGTGCCAACGCAGACGGACTATTTTGGTAGCATTGATAGAGGTGAGTTAATGTTAGCTTACGCTGCTTTTGTTGACACACTGAGCTGGCGGTTTGGTCTTAAACTTGCTAAAAGTAAATCCTCGCTTGTAAATCATGCATCTCTCACCTGTAATTAGACAAATGTGACCATGGACTGCTGCGATGAGGTGGCGACTTGTTCAGGGTGTACCCCGCCTTCCGGCCGATTGTAGCTGAGATAGGCGCCAGCGCCCCCCGCCACCCCAAAAGGGAATAAGCGGTAGAAATGGATGGACCATGGACTGACAGCCTGGTCCACTTTCACATCCCCTGAGATGGCAAAAAAGACACAATAAGACGCTAGTTGTAGCAACTTTTTTTTAACCCTTTGTGACGATTGTGATTGAATCTTCATCTAAACGGAATTATGTGGGCGTCCCGTCAGTCAACATCCCAGCCAGAGAGGAAATATAGTGTTTTGGTTTTATTATGGTTAGTTTTTTTTTGTTCCTAGCAATGCCGCTAATGCTACAATGTTTCCATAAAACAACATCCATTACTTGGCTTCTAAAACTTATTGCTCATCCTCTTTGTGTTGGGGCTCAAAAATATAGGGTCCTGGATCATCATTTTTCCCAAAGTAAGCGTTTTTTGCTCTCACAAACTGCTTGATTAGCATTGTTGTTGATGGGGAAGGGATCTGTGGTTCCTCCTCTGTCAGTTAATCACATGACTGGCTATTTCATTATGTCTAAAAATGACTCAGGAATCTCAGTGAGATTGATAGTATTTTGATCATATCTATTTATTCACAAAATGTCTGAGTCTTTTGGTTTCATACATCCCATTTTTACTGTAGATAATAACTTCCAAAATAGAGACAAGTTGTTTTTCCACTCTACCTCTACTTTAAAGTGGATCGGATTAGTTGTTTGTTTATTAATCCACCCCTGCAGTTATATTAGTCCTTGTTTGTTGAGAAGAATTGTTGCACTCTCTTGGGTAGCAGGACATAGTTTGCTTTGTACATAATTTCAACTGTTTGCAAATGCTGCAAATCATTAAATTTCAATATTTTTAGTTCAGCAAATTAAGTCTTTGTATGTTCTTTATATGCAAATTATTATTTTAATATACTTTTTTTGTAACACGGTTGGTGACTGGAATGTACTTTTTTTTATTATTTTCCCACATTTCTAAACAATAATTCAGATATTGTAACACTATCGAGCATGTTTTGCTTTGTTCATTATAGAAAAATGTTTTTCCACCTTATGTTGTATATTTTATAAAACTTTTATCATTTTTACCTGTTACACCTTTAAATTATTGGCATAAACCGTCATCTTTTATAACTGTTGCACTTTCAAATTGACATACAACCTTTGACTTTTTAACTGTACCACGTGACATAACTTTCTTTTTTTTTTACCTGTTGCACCTTCAAATTATTGACACAAAACCTTTTTTAACCTGTTACACCGTAAAAATGATTGACAAAACAGTATCTACCTGTTACACCTTAAAATTATTGACAAAACTTTCATCTTTTTTACCTGTTACACCTTCAAATTATTGACAAAGCTTTCCAACTTTTTACCTGTTACACCTTACAACTATCAACATAGTCTTCATCTTTTATAACTGTTACACCTTCAAATTATTGTCATAAAACCTTCAACTTTTTAACTGTTACACATGCAAATTATTGTCAAAACTTTCATGATTTTTTTTACCTGTTACACCTTCAAAATATTGACATAAAACGTTTTATAACCTGTTACACCTTAAAAATGATTGACAAAACATTTTTTTTTTTTTACCTGTTACAGCTTAAAATTATTGACAAAACTTTCATCTTTTTTACCCCTTACACCTTCAAATTATTGACATAAAGCTTTCCATCTTTTCACCTGTTACACCTTACAATTATCGACAAAGTCTTCATCTTTTATAACTGTTACAAATTGTCATTAAACCTTCAACGTTTTAACTGTTACACGCAAATGATTGTCAAAACTTTCTTGATTTTTTTTTACCTTTGACATAAAACCATTTTCAACCCGTTTACACCTTCAAAATGATTGACAAAACATTATTTTTTTACCTTTTACGCCTTAAGATTATTGACATACATCCTTCAACTTTTTAACTATCAAACGTGACAAAACTTTCATGTTTTTTATCTGTTACACCTTCAAATTATTGACATAATACCTTTTTTAACCGGTTTACTACTTAAAAATGATTGACAAAACATAATTTTTTACCTGTTACACTTTAAAATTATTGAAGTACAACCTTCAACTTTTTAACTGTCACACGTGACAAAACTTTCACGTTTTTTACCTGTTACACCTTCAAATTATTGACATAAAACCTTTTTTTAACCTGTTATGCCTTCAAATTATTAACATTAAACCTTTTTAACTTGTTACACCTTAAAAGTGATTGACAAAACATGATATTTTTATCTGTTACACCTTAAAATCATTGACAACGCTTTCCATCTTTTTTACCTGTTACACCTGACAATTATCGACAAAGTCTTCATCTTTTATAACCATTACACCTTCAAATTATTGTCATAAAACCTTAAACTTTTTAACTGTTACACACGCAAATTATTGTCAAAACTTTCATGATTTTTTTACCTGTTACACCTTCAAATCACTGACATGAAACCTCCATATTTTATGACTTACACCTTCAGGTTATTGACATAAAGCCTTCCATCGTTTTGGGGTGGTATAGCTCGGTTGGTAGAGCAACTGTGCCAGCAACTTCAGCGTTGCAGGTTTGATCCCCGCTTCCGCCAGCCTAGTCACTGCTGTTGTGTCCTTGGGCAAGACACTTTACCTGCCTGCTCCCAGTGTCACCCACGCTGGTCTAAAAAAAAAATTTTACTTAGATCAATCAATCAATGTTTATGTATATAGCCCTAAATCACAAGTGTCTCAAATGGCTGCACAAACCACAATGACATCCTCGGTAGAGCCCACATAAGGGCAAGGAAAAACTCACCCCAGTGGGACGTCGACAATGATGACTATGAGAAACCTTGGAGAGGACCGCATATATAGGCAACCCCCCCTGGGGGACCGAAAGCAATGGATGTCGAGCGGATCTAACATGATATTGTGAAAGTCCAATCCATAGTGCAGTGGTTCTCAAATGGGGGTACGCGTACCCCTGGGGGTACTTGAAGGTATGCCAAGGGGTACGTGAGATTTTAAAGAAATATTCTAATAATAGCAACAATTTAAAAATCCTTAATAAATATATGTATTGAATAATACTTCAACAAAATATGAATTTAAGTTCATAAACTGTAAAAAAAAAATACAAAAATGCAATATTCAGTGTTGACAGCTAGATTTTTGTGGACATGTTCCATAAATATTGATGTTAAAGATTAATTTTTTTGTGAAGAAATGTTTAGAATTAAGTTCATGAATCCAGATGGATCTCTAGTACAATCCCCAGAGGGAACTTTAAGTTGATGATTACTTCTATCTGTAGAAATCTTTATTCATAATTGAATCACTTGTTTATTTTTCAACAAGTTTTTAGTTATTTTTATATCTTTTTTTCCAAATAGTTTAAGAAAGACCACTAAAAATGAGCAATATTTTGCACTGTTATACAATTTTATAAATCAGAAACTGATGACATAGTGCTGTATTTTACTTCTTTATTTATTTTTATTTTTTAACCAAAAATGCTTTGCTCTGATTAGGGGGTACTTGAATTAAAAAAAATGTCCACAGGGGGTACATCACTGAAAAAAGGTTGAGAACCACTGCCATAGTGGATCCAACACAACCGCGAGAATCCAGACCAGAGTGGATCTAACACCAGACATTGGGTTTCACTATGTAAAGCGCTTTGAGTCGCTTGAGAAAAGCGCTATATAAGTATAATTCACTTCACTACCTGTGACACCTTACAATTATTGACATAAAACCTTCATCTTTTATCATTTTTCCCCCTTCAAATTATTGAGAGAAAGCCTTTTTTTATCTCTTGCACCTTAAAATTGACATAAAACATTTTTTTAACTGTTACACGTGCAAATTTATGACAAAGTGCTCCTGTTTTTTTACCTGTTACACTTTAAAAATCATTGATATGAAACCGTCATCTTTTTAACACGTGCAAATTATCGACATAAAACTTTAATATTGTTACACCTTCAAATTATTGACATAAAACTTTTATATTTTTTACCTGTAACACCATCTTTTTTAGGGCTCCACGGGACAATCGGGCCTTGTAGGAAGGGAGGCTGTCTGCAGGGGGCGCACAACGCCGCAATGTGTGGCGTCATGAAGCCGAAGAAGGAGAAGACGACAACAACGAAGGGGCACAGTTTCACGCACTCATGAAACTTCTGCTGTGGATGTTGTATCCAGGCTCCACTTTCACGTAAACCAAGTACGCCCGGCACTTGGACCGTCTGTTGGTGGTCACTCATTGGGGAAACATGTATCACGGTCGGCCTCCACCGAGGGGACCTTACCCGCCATCTTTCGAGGGCCGCGGCCGACCGCCATTGCAGGCTTACCCACAACCGGGCCGCAGAATGATCCGAGACAGACCTCCACACCATTCCGAGCCTTACCCACCACCAGGCCGAGGCAGACCTCCACACTACTCCGAGCCTTACCCACCACCAGGCCGAGGCAGACCTCCACACTACTCCGAGCCTTACTCACCACCAGGCCTCGGCAGACCTCCACACCACGACCTCGGCTATCCGGACCACCGGCGCTCGCCGCCGCACGGAAAACACCCTCCTTCGCCCTCAAGAGACTACCATGGTCGAGGGCACTCGTCCGGATCTCCGCACCGAGAGGTGAGTTTTGCATTGCGATAGTCCGACTTTTAATATTTAGCTGCAGTGCCATCAAATGCTCCTGTTTAGTTTTATCTCCTGTCCGTCAAACAACGGAGTGAAGGGTTGTTATCAAACCGAAAAGTGCGTTATTATTATGATTAAAGTTTATTTGAAATAGGGACAGATACAAAAAACAGACATCTGAAACAGTTATCCAATGTATGCATCATAGTGTTTGTAGCCAAAGCTAATTTACAACACTTGTCCCCAACAACAACACAGATCCAACATCATTAAAACAGGAACATAAAAATAATAAGGCAAAAATGAGTCGATAATAATGAAAATAGAAATAATACAGACAACGTGCAATCTAGATAAAAGCCAATAACAATAATAACAACACAAAGTGCAGACTAGATAAAAAACAATTTGTAAAAATTTGAAAAAACTAAACATGGGAACACTATTGCTGCTCAACTAGCCATCATCCATCCATCCATTTTCTACCGCTTATTCCCTTTCGGGGTCGCGGGGGGCGCTGGCGCCTATCTCAGCTACAATCGGGCGGAAGGCGGGGCACACCCTGGATAAGTCGCCACCTCATCGCAGGGCCAACACAGATAGACAGACAACATTCACACTCACATTCACACACTAGGGCCAATTTAGTGTTGCCAATCAATCTATCCCCAGGTGCATGTCTTTGGAAGTGGGAGGAAGCCGGAGTACCCGGAGGGAACCCACGCATTCACGGGGAGAACATGCAAACTCCACACAGAAAGATCCCGAGCCTGGATTTGAATCCAGGACTGCAGGAACTTTGTATTGTGAGGCAGACGCACTAACCCCTCTGCCACCGTGAAGCCCACTAGCCATAATTTTTTTTGTTTTTTGAAAGTCCAGATGTACTTTTCAAAGTGTCAGGTAAAGAGTTCCATAGTTGTGGTCCTTTTATCAAAAAGGCAGTCTGGGCAAAAGATGCCCTACGGCAGGGGTCGGGAACCTTTTTGGGTGAAAGAGCCAAAAAGCCAAATATTTCAAAATGTATTTCCGTAAGAGCCATGTAATATTTTTTTTAACACTGAAAACAACTAAACGCGTGGATTTTTGAGTAAGACCAACATTTCTAGGGTATAAGAGGTCTATTATTCTTTGTAATAACATTGTTATTCTGAAGCTAACTGCGGAGGGGGCATGGCCTGCGGGCCTGCAGCGAACTGGGGAGTGCCAGGAAAGGCCTCGAAATCAGCGACAGGTGCGTCGATAATCTAATCACCTGTCGCTCTGTTATAAGCAGCAGCCAGGAGGAGAGACGGGGTTGGGGCTGGAGCCAGAGCGCGAGCGAGAACGAAAGAGAAAAATACAATTGCTGGAAAGCAACTGAGAGACTTATTGAAAAATAAAACAATATTGTAACCCTGAAACAGTCTCTCATTTTGGTGCTTGGTGGTCTAAAGAACCCTCAGAGGGGCAAGCCCCACACTAATCAATAATAAATAAATAACTTCTTACCATTACGCAACTTCTTGAACAGATGCGGTAGAAAACGGATGGATGGAATAAAAATGCATGAGAATGTTTTATATTTTGAACGTTATTTTTAACACTATGATTACAAGTGGAATCATTCATTACTTATCATGTTAAGCAATGTCAGCTCAGATTTATCCGAGAGCCAGATGTAGTCATGAAAAGAGCCACATCTGGCTCGTGAGCCATAGGTTCCCTACCCCTGCCCTACGGAATGGAACGCAACAGTTGCCTTTCGACATTGCTCTAGTGCAGTGGTTCTTAACCTGGGTTCGATCGAACCCTAGGGCAAGGGTAGGGAACCTATGGCTCTAGAGCCAGATGTGGCTCTTTTGATGACTGCACCTGGCTCTCAGATAAATCTTCGCTGACATTGCTTAACACGGTAAGTAATGAATAATCCCGTTGGTAATCACAGTGTCAAAAATAACGTTCAAAATATAAAACATTCTCATGCATTTTAATCCATCCATCCGGTTTATACCGCACCTGTTCAAGAAGTCGCATTAATGGTAAGAAGTATTTTATTTATTATTGGTTAGCTTCGGAATAACAATGTTATTAAAAAGAATAAGAGACTTATTATACACTAAAAATGTTGGTCTTACTTAAAATTGCACGCATTTATTTGTATTCAGTCTTTAAAAAAAATATTACATGGCTCTCACGGAAATGCTTTTTGAAATATTTAGCTTGTATGGCTCTCTCAGCCAAAAAGGTTCCCGACCCCTGCCTTAGGGGTTCGGCAGAGTCCCCGCCACGGAGGTAAAGACACATCCGACTTATCGTGTAAATAAAAACTTCTCCCTATCAGCGTATTATGGATACCCCCAAACAATGATCCCTCTAACTTTCCATCTGATTTGCAGGTTTTGTGATTGATTGAAAGTTTTACTAGCAGGTTGCAAGGGAAGAGAATATATGAAACAGTACAGTTTACACAGTACAGTACATATTCTGTACAATTGACCACTAAATGGTAACACCCAAATAAGTTTTTCAACTTGTTTAAGTCGGGGTCCACGTTAATCAATTCATGGTAATGTGTGTAAGGTGTGTAATTTGTTGTGAGTTCATGCACGGTGTTGGTTTTGTTCTTTGAACAAGGTGATGTTTATGCACGGTTCATTTTGTGCACCAGTAAAAAAACATGACTTTTTCTTGAATTAAAAAAAACCAAAACATTTTATTTTTCACTAAAGAAGGGTTCAGGGAATGCGCATATGAAACTGGTGGGTTTCAGCACCTCCAACAAGGATAAGAACCACTGCTCTAGTGGTAGATCTGGTACCACTTTGCAGTCTTGTAATTGCCTTGCACAGCAATTGGGGAGCAGAGTTATCCAAGCATTTAAAAAACAGTTTGACTGTATGTAACAAAATTAAATTGGTAAAACTTAAAATATTGTATTTGGTTAAAATTTGGCAATGATGATATCGTATACTCTTCTTGTCTAGGACTTTCAAGGCGTGGTTATAAAGACACTCAATGGTCTTGACTGATGACTGGTGTTCCAGGGACCATGTAGTTAAGCCATAAGATATATGCGAAAGAATCATTGAATTCATAAAAGTAAAAGCACAGCTGAGAGCTAAGCAGTTTCATATAATCTTAAAACACCCAAGGTTGGCCTTCAGGGTTTTACACATTTTCATAATGTGACTTTTAAAATTGAGCTGATAGTCTATGATTATGGCCAAATATTTGACTTCAGGTACTTGTTCCACCACATACAGTGCAGGGGTGTCCAAAGTGTGGCCCGGAGGCCATCTGCTATCCACAGCCTGCAGAATATCGCAGGAATAAACATTTAGTAGAAAAAAACGTAATGAGAAAAAGCTGGAATGGTGACGATAACTACCGTTTTTTCCGCACTATAAGGCACAGCGGATTATAAGGCGCACCTTCAATGAATGGCCTATTTTAAAACTTTGTTCATATATAAGGCGCACCACATTATAAGGCGCATAGAATAGACGCTATAGTAGAGGCTTGAGTTACGTTATGCATCCTTTAGATCAGGGGTCTCAGACACGCGGGATGTTATTTTGCGGCCCCCACCTTAATTTGAAAGTTCAATGTTAGTGCGGCCCGCAAGTTTTATATGAATGGCCCTTGACAGCATTGTGTTATCTGGGTCCAAAATGGCTCTTTCAACATTTTGGGTTGCCTACTCCTGCGTTAATAGAAAAGCGACAAATGAGTGAAAGCGACAAAGACGTTGCCATGGAGACGAGGGTTTTCTTTCGTGCCTGGCTGCAGTCACACCGTGACACCTGTCCGCCAGTAATAACAGTCCCTGATAACCTGCACCAATTCCAACTGTTATTAGGGTTTTTTTTATTGTTTAATATGCATTGCCTCACACGATGAACACTACATATATTTCTATATGACGTGGCGACTTGTCCAGGGTGTACCCTGCCTTCCGCCCGATTGTAGCTGAGATAGGCGCCAGCGCCCCCCGCGACCCCGAAAGGGAATAAGCGGTAGAAAATGGATGGATGGATGGACGTCGGATAACAGTTTAGGAGCCGTCACTTTTTTGCGCTCCTATCCCGCCACTTCTTCCACCATAGATGTGGGTCAAAATCTAGTTTTAAATGAAATACAGCAACCCCCCTGCAACCCAGAACGGGACAAGCGGTAGACAATGGATGGATGGATGGTCTTAAATCTGCTGCTATAAATACATTTGTTATTGCTTCAGCCCTGCCTGACTCGCTGAGGAGAGGCTGCTTGAATGCGGTGGTGCCGGTTCAAAGGAGTTAGCATGTTTGAAGTGTTGGCAGAAGCGTACCCTACTGCTGCTGAACAATGTCAGCAAACTTCTGTCCCCCATTTTTGTATCGTGCAGCCAAAGTGTTCCCAAACGGGAGATCTTAACAAGGCAGGAGGGTCATCAAGCTCTGGCTTTTGCATGTTGTCCTAGCCTGGTCACTGCTAGCATGCCGTGTGTTGTGCCTCGCTCTGCATTGTTTACACAACGTGTGGTGCGCTACCTAATATGTCCGTGTGGAAACTCTTAAGGTACACCCCCGAACCGAACCGAAATTCCCGTACCGAAACGGTTCAATACAAATACACATACCGTTACACCCCTACTTTATATACATCAGCATATGATTGAAGTGTAGATTTACCACTTTAACTGAAGAGCTGTGACAAAATGTAATTTAGCATGCTGGAATTAAAGCTACAGATACAGCGCAGTGGTAGATGGGTTAGTGCATCTGCCTCACAATACGAAGGTCCTGGGTTCGATCCTGCGCTACGGATCTTTGCATGTTCTCCCCGTGACTGCATTGGTTCCCTCCGGGTACTCCGGCCTCCTCCCTCCTCCAAAGACATGCACCTGGGGATAGGTTGATTGGCAACACTAAATCGGCCCTAGTGTGTGAATGTGAGTGTGAATGTTGTCTGTCTGTGTTGGCTCTGTGATGAGGTGGCGACTTGTCCAGGGTGTACGCCGCCTTCCGCCCGATTGTAGCTGTAATAGGCTCCAGCACCCCCCGCGACCCCGAAAAGGATAAGCGGTAGAAAATGGATGGATGTTGCAAATGTTCTGCACTTTATTATCAGATCACGCAACAGGATGTTCAAAGCGGGATGTTTTGGTAATTTAAAAGGAACGCTTAAATATCCGCTTGTCATCTTGTCTTACAATTTCAAAACAGGTCTTCCATCAATCTGTCGGTAAAAAAATAATCAAAGCAGTTGTGTAACAAGGCTATGATATGTTTGTGTTCATGTATATTCATGTTACATGCGGCCCTCTGAGGACAGCCATAATCGCGACATGGCCCTCAATAAACATGAGTTTGAGCCCATTCAACAATACACTGATCGTAAAATGGAAATAAACTGCCACTTGCTTATGCCTTTGACACTTCATTATGTCTATTAGGCGGCAATGCGCCTAAAGTAAAGGAAAGCAGTCAGCATGGAAATGAGAATGACCAACATTTAAAAAGTTCCGAGAGGAGACACGCTGTATTGTGTAAAAATCATGAATATCAATCAATCAATCAATGTTTATTTACATAGCCTTAAATCAAAAGTGTCTCAAAGGGTTGCATAAGCCACAATGACATCCTCTGTTCAGAGCCCACATAAGGGCAAGGAAAAACTCAGAAACCAGTGGGATGTCAATATGAATGACTATGAGAAACCTTTGAGAGGACGGCAGATGTGGGTGACAACCCCCAGCCCACATACTCCAGGGGAGACCAGATGCAATGTACGTCAAGTGCGTCTAGCATAATATTTTGAAAGTCCAGTCCATAGTGGATCTAACATAATAGTAGGAGTCCAGTCCATAGTGGGGCCAGCAGGAGACCATCCCGAGCGGAGACGGGTCAGCAGCGCATAGATGTCCCTAACCGTTGCACAGGAGAGCGATCCACCCTGGGTCCCCGACTCACTTCACCCCAGCACTTCATCCATGGCCAACGGACCTGTGCCCCCCTTTCCTCAAGAGAGAGGGGTGCAGAAAAGAAAAGAAACGGCACATCAACTGGTCTAAAAGGGGGGTCTATTTAAAGGCTAGAGTATAGAAATGAATTTTAAGATGCTTATACTGAGGTAGCATCTCTAATTGTTACCGGGAGGGCATTCCATAGTACTGGAACCCGAATAGAAAACGCTCTATCGCCCGCAGACTTTTTTTGGGCTCTGGGAATCACTAATTAGCCAGAGTTCTTTGAACGCAGATTTCTTGCCGGGACATATGGTACAATACAATCGGCAAGATAGGATGGAGCCAGACCGTGTAGTATTTTATACGTAAGTAGTAAAACCTTAAAATCACATCTTAAGTGCACAGGAAGCCAGTGCAGGTGAGCCAGTATAGGCGTAATATGATCAAACTTTCTTGTTCTTGTCAAAGTCTATGTGCCGCATTTTGTACCAACTGTAATCTTTTAATGCTAGACAAAGGGAGACCTGAAAATAATACATTACAGTAATCAAGACGTAACGAACGCATGCCCCTTTTTTCATATTTTTTTTAATATTGTTTTTTTCCATGTAAGAATAATAAGATTGTGTAACTGCATAACCTCGTGTGACAAAAAAAAAAGAAGCTCAAATAAATATTTAACAGTGTTTACTATTATTATTATTGTAATTTTTCACATTGTGACTTATGTTTGTCCTTTATTTAAAATCAACTACCTTGATTTGTGTTGTATAGATTGAATTTTTATTTTGAGAGCTTCTAATATTTTGGGTCGGGGTGACTTAACTTTTTTTTCTAAATGCTAAAAACAGTTATGTGTATTTAAAGACCAACTATTGCGTTGTTGGTGACTAAGTATATTATTAATTATTGCTTTAAAAAGTCAGATTTTTCTCATTACATTCAGATTTTTTCTTATTTGAAAACACACAACTTTTTAGATGTTAAGACACATTAAGTATATTTTCGCAGAGTATTGTATCGGTATCGCCGAAACTAGCCTAACTATTACCCGAAAAGGAGATGAGTGTTATCGCACATCAATAGTATCGACCATTGCCATGTGGGGTATAGGAATTGCCACTGCACAGTCTACTCTGTCCCAGCACTGATATCATTATCAGATCACTGTTCAATGGAAAAAGACATGGTCTTATTAACACATGAACATTTATTAACACATGAACAAACACAAAAGTACCGAAAATTGGTATCACCAAGTATTTCTTCAAATGTAAACGTCAGCTCTTGTTTTTACTCAGAGGTCTCACTCGCCCCGCTTGGGGGATCCCATCGACCACGACCTCGTCATCACCGTTGGCAACGAGCTCACAGGCTCCACCTCGCATCACCACGACAGGTAAGGATTGAAGGAAATCCCAACACATTTTCCAAATTGCATTGATTGACTGAAGTCGAAAATGTTTATTTGCTTTTGAAATGTAAACACTGAACCGGCAGAGTGCAAACAATTGCGTACATATTATTATTTTTCTTTTTACTCGCCGTATTTTCCGAACTATGTTGCGCCCCGGTAATAAGCTGCACCCACAACATTTCATTGGGGGAAAGGAAGAATCCATACGAATAGAAATGCTATGGACGATTGGAAGACACTTGTACTTCCGATTCAAAGCTTTAAACAGCAAGAAACACTTGTAGGCATTCACCCAGCAACACCTGCAGTGAAACCATTAGATGGCACCATAGGTACCTTTTTAATATCTTTGCATGTGTTTCATTAAGCCAGTCATCTGAGAAAGATCCACAAATTAGCCGCGCGGTTTTAAAGCGTAGGAAAAAAGCAGCGGTTTATGGTTTAATTATTGTTTATTTTCTTTTTCTTTTCATCTTTTTGGGATGAAGCTTTACGCTTTGCTGTGTGTAATTCTGTAGGGACCTACACCGCAAGTATGAGCACAGTCACAGCCGAGAGCGAAGTCCGGACCGGAGCCGGGCAAAAAGTCGAGGACGCAGCAAGAGCCGGGCGAGGAGCAAGAGTCGCAGTTTGGACCGCAGCCGGGCTAAGAGCCGGGGTCGCAGTAAGAGCCGCCCTCGCCTCAGGTCTAGATCCAGGTGCAAATCTAGATCCAGGTCCAGAGGGAGGAGCCATGGTCGGTCCTCGCCAAGTCGGAACCGCAGCAAAAGCAGGAGGAGTCGAAGCAGTTCCAGTGGCAGAGACTTTAACCAGCAGCGAGGCGTTGGCCGCAGGACAGCGCTGGAGGACACCTGTAGTCTGCCCACCAGGTCCATACTAAAGAAACACGGCGAAAACGAAGACTCGCCATCACTAAGGGTGCGTTGCTGCCCGAATTTGGTATTAGCTTACTGCTCAAAGGGCATGATGCGTGCAGCAGACTACAGCCCCATCATTCATGACTAATGTTACCAAGGCCACTCGCTAGATGACATCATTAATAATTGTAATGTAGTGCTGTCAACACACAAGTTCGCCCTCGCGAGATGACATATTTATGCTAGTGTAACGCTGTCAACATGCTAGTTAGCTCGAGCTAGATGACATCATTAATAATGCTAGTGTAGCGCTGTCAACATGCCAGCTATCTCTGCAGCACATCTTTCCTATTTTTCCTTCATTCATTAATTTGCCTCTCAAGTATCTAAAAAGCTTTGTGACTGAGACGCGTCTGGCTTTTGTTTCAGAGCACAGACTCGCCGAGAGGGGCGGCGGGGTCCACCATTTCTACCGTGGCCGAGCAACTGCTGCAGGCTTGCAGAGGGATGGAGCCGGCCGCCATGGCATCCATGTTGGTGCAGCTGCAGTCCGACCCGCTGATCGCTCAGAGTGTGGACATCAAGGAGATCGTCGACCTACTGGACGCCGGCATGAGCGTAAGAGCAGAGAGCCCAGAAAAGACGGCGGCGGACATGGACGACGAGGAGAAGTTCCTATACGGGGAGTCTTTGGAGCCCAAATATTCGGCGCAGTCTCAGCCGGCCCAGAGCCACACGTTTGATCTTTACGAGGACATAACGGAGGAGGCACTGTACAGCGATTATCTGCCTCGCTCCGCCTCCCCCAAGTATTGCACCCCGCCTGTGGCTTTGCCCCACCTCCAGGCACCTTCTACCACCAGCGACGTGGACGCCATCTGGCCTCCCTCCGGCCTCAAGCCCAACAGCGCCGCCCCGGCGTCTTCTGCCCCCGAGTCACAAGAAGTGAGGCTCAAGCAGGATTCGGACTCGGACAAGTACCACAACATCCAGGACTTGCTGAAAACCATTGGCTTGGACCTCGGCGTGACCGAGATAACTAAAATGGCTGCCAGGACCAAGGAGCGGCTGGAGGGAAACGAGCCCGCCCGCAAAATGCAGACGAAGCGCAGACGCCGCTCGTCCAGCAGCTCGGAGGACAGCCGCAGGAGGCGGAGCCACAGTAGTAGTAGTAGCAGCAGCAGCAGCAGCTCGGGCTCCAGCGGCGCCGCCGCCGCCAAAGAGTCGCAACAGCAAGCGTCCGACACTATGACGGCACCGCCCGTGCTGCCCGTCCCCTCCTACCCACCACAGGTGCACACCATGATGCCCGCCGGCTACGGCCAGTATGGCGGCTTCATGCCATACACACAGCCACAGTGGTCGCCCATGTACCCGGCCACCAACAACTTCCACCCCTCCCTGCCATACAACCAGCCGTACGACCAACAGCCACCCCCCCAGCGCAAGGTCAAAGGTCAGTCGCCGTCCCAATGTCCGACATGAAGACGTCACCCACGTGACTTTTCTCTGCTTCTTTGGCAGCGTCTCCCGTCCTCGTCCAGGTGTCGGAGCTGGAAAACAATGAGAGCGAGAAGCAGAAGGTCGGTGTCTTAGTCTGGGGTAAACGATATCATTATGTATCGCAGTGGTAATTGATATCATTA
>NC_084619.1:61248072-61275572 GCF_033978795.1 Nerophis ophidion | reverse complement strand
CGTACCAGCCAGATAAAAGAGTCAAACCTTCACCTTTCTTTCATTTCCTGCTCTTTTCTGTAGCGCCTCCTTGTGGATTTTTAAAATGTGCGACGTGTTTTGCAGGTTCCGAGTTCCTGCTTCCTGTCCGTGGATTTTTCTGTCTGCTGTGTGAGAAGTTCTTTGGAGACGCCATCTGTGCAGAAGAGCACACCACCACTCACTTTCACAATGACTGCTACAAGGTAGGCACTTTAGTCGCCGCCCAGTGGTGCTCATTTATGCGACGGTCACGTCTTAGCTTAGAGAGCTAATGGAGCGACAACGAATAAATGAGTAAGCAGAACATGCGCACATTTGTAGTCACAAACATACAGTTCCGTACAGTGCATCGTTCCCTTTTTCCCATTTTCTTATGTTACTGCCATGTTCTAATATGTAATAACTAATGTTTGTCCTCAAAATTCTACACACAAAACACTATAGTGACAAGGTTAAAGTTTTTTTTTTCTTTATTTTTGTTAATTTATTAAAATAAAAAACTACAAAATCTTAAGTATTCACAGCCTAGGCCATGAAGCTGATCGTCCTTGACAAGTTTCACAGCTTAATTGAAGTCCACCTGTTGTAAATTCAGTTCGTTGGACATAATTTGGAAAGACACAGACATGTCTTTATAGAAGGTCCCACACTTGACAGTGTACGCAGACAAGAGCACACACCAAGAATGAAGTCCAAGGTAGACCTCCAGGACAGGATGGTCTCCAGGCACAAATCTGGGGAAGTATACAGAAAAACATCTGCTGCCTTGAAGGTCCCAATGAGCACAGGGGTCTCCATTCGTAAATGGAAGTTTGGAACCACCAGGACTCTTCCTATAGATGAGCGATCGGTGGAGAAGGACCCTATTCAGGGCGTTGACCAAGAACCCTGTGGTCACTCTGTCAGAACTACAGCATTCATCTGTGGAGAAAGGAGAACCTTACAGAAGACAACCATCTCTGCAGTAATCCACCAATCAGGAAGAAGGAATTATTTTGTAATAGTTTGCGAAAATGCACCTGAAAGACTCTGAGCAGGAGAAACTAAATTATCTGGTTTGCTTAGACAAAGATTGAAGTCTTTGGTGTGAATGCCAGGCGTCATGTTTGGAGGAAACCGCTCATCCCCTGACCAATACCATCCCTACAGTGAAGCATGGCGGTGGCATCATCATGCTGAGGGGTTGGTTCGCAGAGGCAGGAGTTGGAAGACTAGTCAGGATCAAGGGAAATATGAATGTAGCAATGTACAGAGACATCCAACGCTTCCCATCCAACCTGATGGAGCTTGAGAGGTGCTGCAAAGAGGAATGGTTGAAACTGCCCAAAGATATGTGTGCATCAAAAAAGTACTGAGCAAAGGCTCTGAATACTTAAGTACAGTTGATTTCATAGTATTCTAATAAATTGCAAAAATTTCCAAGGAGAAAAATATTTTATTCCATTTTGGAATCAGGCGGTAACTAAACAAAATATGGAAAAAGTGAAGCGCTGTGAATACATAGAGGATGCACTGTGTGTACTTCAGGTTTGACGGGGCCTCAGAGTTGCATCTTTTGTAGCTTAGTTTCAGGAAGTCTGTTTGTGTCATGGTTTTTTCCACTCGCGTACGTTTTAATAAACACTGCCACTCACAAACATGTATTCAT
The DNA here is from genome assembly GCF_033978795.1 of Nerophis ophidion. Classification (NCBI taxonomy): domain Eukaryota; kingdom Metazoa; phylum Chordata; class Actinopteri; order Syngnathiformes; family Syngnathidae; genus Nerophis; species Nerophis ophidion. Next base: position 61,273,903 of record NC_084619.1, on the reverse strand, counting down.
TCCGAGAGTCTTCCATTAGTTTAAAGACATTTGACTTGTGTTTTTCCCGCCCTATTCCAGAAAAAAATGTACGAGAATCCGCTGTACGAGCAGAGAAGGAACCTGGACCGGCAAGCCGGGCTGGTTGCGGACGTGACTGCAAAGAAGCTGGAGAAGGACAAGAGCGGCAAAAAGAAAGCCAAGAAGGAAAAACAAGATAAAGAGCGTGCATTAAAAGTGGAAAAAGAAGAAGAGAAGGTGAAAGCTCTAAAGATAGAGGAAGAATTCAAAATTACCAATACTCGAGATGAGCACAGTCCATGTCTCAGCAAGAAATTTGAGGATGAAAAGTATGAGTCCAAGAAGGACAAGTACTACCCTGATAGAGAGGAAGACGTCAGGCTTAAGTACAGCAGGAGGGATGAGAAGGAGCCAGGTATCCGTTGTTATCGACATCACAGACAGGAAGAGGACAAGCACGACCGACGGCCCCGATACGACCTGAGAGACGAGGACAAGCACAAATTTGCCAAATATTCCGAGGGCTCTTCCAAACACGAGCGTGAACGAAAAGTCAAGAGTGTGGAGAAGGACACGTCGAACAAAAGCCCAGCTACGCCAGAAGCAAACAAGCAACCGAAGCCTTACGATCCGCCCAAAGTCATGAGTGGACCGAGTCCGGCAATGAGAGCTAAACTCCGCAAGCAAAGCTTGGAAGCCACCAAGCACGCGGCTGTGACCTCGGCGCCTACCTTTGGGAGGTTTACTTGGAAGAAAAAAGAGAGTCAACTGGCTTTGGATGCCAAGAAAGAGGCCGCCCAGTTCATCAAAGAGGAGGAAGAAGCCTTGAAAAAAGCCAAAGCCACGAACATAGCTGACAATAGTTCCCCTGGTGACACTTTTGCAAAGTCTGTAGCCCTCGCCCAAGAGCTCGCTCAAAAGATGTGTGAGGATAGAAGCACCATGCCTTGGGCGTCAAAGGGGGTCAAACAATCTCAGATCCGACCCAACTTTCCTGTCCCAGAGACTAAACCTTTTCTCGCATCTTGTAATACGAAGTTCGGTCCTCCTCCCCCTGTGTCTCATCCTGCCCCACTTGTTAATAAATCTCTGCAACGGTTTCCGACTCCTCATGTCCCACTTGTGTCTCAATCTGTGCAGAGGTTTTCTAGTACTCTTGGCCCAACTGTGTCTAAATCTCTGCAACAGTTTTCTTGTTCTACTGGCCCAGCAGTCCCCAGACCAGTTCTGACTGTGTCTCAGCCTGCCTCGTTAGTCCCCAGCCTCGCTCCCGCTGTGTCTCAGCCTGCCTCCTCAGTCCCCAGCCTAGCTCCGCCTGTGTCTCAGCCTGCCTCCTCAGTCCCCAGCCTATCTCTGACTGTGTCTCAGCCTGCCTCCTCAGTCCCCAGACGAGCTCCGACTGTGTCTCAGCCTGCCTCCTCAGTCCCCAGCCAAGCTCCGACTGTGTCTCAGACTGCCTCCTCAGTCCCCAGTCTAGCTCCGACTGTGTCTCAGCCTGCCTCCTCAGTCCCCAGCCAAGTTCCGACTGTGTCGCAGCCTGCCTCCTCAGTTTCCAAAGCATCTCCACCCGTATCTTTATCGCTAACTAGTCCTGATCCGAAACTGTCAGGGGTTGAGCCATTGGTGGCTGACCCAATTCCCCAAGAATCGAAACCCAACACGGCAGACGCCGCTCCATTTGAAACATTAACTAACGAGCCAGATGTGGCAGCTCCCGGTGTCCCCGAGAGTGAACAGACTCAGGCCGTGTTTGTCAAGCCCCCACCATTCATCAACACAAGTGAAGGATCTAAGAGGTCTGATAAACCAAAAAGTAACCTGGCTGCAGCCAAAGCCCAGGACTTATTTGGCATCTTCTACAGCAGCACAAACAAGCTAGGACTTTTGTCGTTTACAAAGTCAACTACAGCCAACGGGGGTGAAAAGAGTAGCACCCAGTCCATTAGCAATCCTTCTCCAAGCCAACAAGCTCCACAACCTTCCAACACATCTCAGCAGACACAAAATGGTATTCCACAAACCCCAGAACCAGAGTCCCAGTTGGATATTCACATTGAATCTGTTTGGTCTTTACAGACTGGCTTGGACTTAGCATCTGAGAGGGTTCAGATTCCCCATGATCAAGAACCTGCTAAGACAGCACCCACGTCACAAAGTCAGGAACAGGAAAAAACTGTTTCCAAACCCAAAATACACAATGATACCCTAATTCAAGACCTTCCAGAACGTGCTAGGATAGCACCCACGTCACAAAGTCAACATGAAGAAAAAAACGTCTCTGAAACCAAACTACCCGACGATACCCCAATTCAAGACCTTCCCGAACCTGCTAAGATAATACCCACGTCACAAAGTCAGGAACAGGAAAAAATTGTTTCTGAATCCAAAATACACAACGATACCCCAATTCAAGACCTTCTAGAAACACCTCCAGTAACGGATCATGAATCCACACCTTGTCCTAGATCTCAAGGAAAAAACGCTCAAAAGAGAAGTCCTCCCGTTCGCACCACCCCTGTACGACAAACACGATCCAAAACCAGATCCCAGACCAAGCAGCAGCATTTTCATGTCCAGTCAGATCCAGAGCCGGCCTTGGGAGTTTCTGACTTAAACATTGTGGAATTCTCGGATCACGACTCTGGGCCACATCAAGCATGCAAGGAGATTCCCGAAGCAATGGAAACATCTGAAAATGTGGACATGTCCCTTCCAGACTCCCAGTTGACTTTGAATTAGACGGGGTGGGACTGAGAATCCGGGATGATGAATTCGGTCCAGGATCATAGATTCACAGGTTGAAACTTTTGTCTGCTAAAAATAGCTGCTTTTGGAACGCTCTTACTTTTGATCCGAGATTCCATTCTAGTTTTTCCTCGGTTATACAGGGATTAGTCCGGTCCTGACAGAAACCCATTCAGTGTTTTTTTATTTCATTTAAAAAAGAAAACATTTGGCATTCCAAAGTTGTAAAGAAAGTAGAGGAAGACTCCAAGTCAGGATGGTTCCCCGTCTAGTTCTGCTTCATTTAATCGGCGTAGCTTCTGCCTCACGCTCGCTCGGAAATTTGCTCAGACTGCATTTTTCTGCTGGTCTGACACGGGATGCATGCCCACTTAGTCCAGGACCTTGGCGTGTGCTCAATCCGCAGATGAAATCCCTCAGTGTACATAATTCACAACCGTTTGTCTAAAGTTGTTTTTATTAAAAGTTCCTTTGAGGAAAAACTGCTGCTTCTTGTGATGTTTGCTCAAGACTCCAGATCTTTGCTTGGTTTTATCAATAAAGTAATTATTGTTATTGGTAATTTAGTTTGTCTAAGTCTAAGTTTCCCATAGGAAGTAACCATAACCAAAGTGCTCCTTCACAGAGTACATTCCACTGCAGGGTTGGATGTCCGATTTTTATTTTTATTTAAAATCCGATCCTTTTAGCGGCCATTCAATTTGACACGGAAACAAACATAATTGGAAATTTCAAGGATTTTGTGGGATCAAAGTCAACATTTTCTTAACCAAACTATTGCACGTAGAAGATTAAGGAAGTATTTTGGCTCACGCAGTTTTACGGGATATTTTGCTTCGGGTTTTCTGCTTTGTTAACTGTTTCTTCCGTAACCGTCAATTTTGGCGAATAATTGAGGCCCATCGCTTTTTAAGTCATTCTCGTCGGATGAATGCGATCTGAGCGCAGGACACATCGCATAAATTTCTGATTTGATTTCATGTACAAACGACGCCTGGGTCGGATATGGAAAAATCCGATACAGATCGCATACGGGCAAAAAAATCGGAATTGACCTGGAGTGTGAGAACAAGGTCATAAATGGAATTATAGTTACCTGGGAAATTGAGTTGTTTTAGAACAAGGGTGTGAAACTCATTTTCATTGAGGGCCACATGGCAGTTATGGCTGCCCTCAGAAGGCATTGGTCATTATGTTTTAGTACTCTACAGACTGGCAAATCAGTCGCAATAATTTCATCGTAGGTTTTTTTTTTTAATGTTACTATTTTTTTTTTTACGGTGAAATTCTGGCGACAGAGAGGCCAGATTTTGACCGTAAAATCTGTGGTTGTTTTTACGATCTATGACTGTAAAGAGACATGGTACGAGTCTTTTTTTACCGTAAAATTCTGACGACAGCGACCAATGTTTTTACCATACAATCTTTGACCGTGAAAGCTGTAGTCATTTGTGCACCGTACACATTCACGGATAACCTGATTTGAAACCGTAAGTCAATCAGATTTTATTTTTGTTTTAACAAAAAAAGACGGTAAAGTGTAAAATATTTGTTACATAAAACAAATACTTGATTAAAACTACTTTTCAAACTCAGTGTATTCAAATGTAACCAACATTACATTAGTAGCATGAACGTTATTGTTACAGATTCAAACAAAAGTCAAGCAGATATTTGAGTATTTTTATTTTAAAAAATAATTATGTTTGTAACATTACATTTATTGAATAATGAATAGAAATGCGTGCAGTCGTGTATTTTTGTTCCTGTCAAAAAGCAAAGAACAAAAACATTTAATAAGAAAGATACTATTATTACACCAAAGAATCAAATGTTACTATGTATTATACTATATGGGATTGTGTACATTATCATTATATTATTACATTATTATATGCATGTGCAATTTTGTTTGATTCACTATTTAAGTACATTGTTATATGTACTTATAGTCAAACACAGTGTTACTGTTCAAGCTATGTGTAATGTTACAATGGCAAAACATTAATTATACTTGTACAAAATGAAGGTGTGTGTTGAGTCTGACTTGGACATAATATGGAATATACACAAATGCTTTTTATGAAAATGTAATTTTGTTTATAAATTATATGCAATCTGTTGTTTCCCTAATTTTTTTGTTGTACATGGATGAGGGTGTGTGTTGCTGAGCCCGACTTGGACATTTTTTGGACTGGACCTGGTTTTAAAAACCTTTTAGACTAGTCTAATTTCATTTACAACCTGGTCTGGTGAAGATAAGGTCCTTTTTTTATTTTATGAATAAAATAAGATAAGCTAAATAAAATAAAAAACTTTTCTTGGATAAAAAAGAAAGTAAGATAATATAAAACAATTACATAAAAAATAGTAATTAATGTAAGGGGAAACAGTGCACTATCAACACCGTGTATGGTGCGGATGGTGTTCTGCTGACCTCGACTGCGGATGTTGTGGATAGGTGGAAGGAATACTTCGAAGACCTCCTCAATCCCACCAACACGTCTTCCTATGAGGAAGCAGTGCCTGGGGAATCTGTGGTGGACTCACCTATTTCTGGGGCTGAGGTCGCTGAGGTAGTTAAAAAGCTCCTCGGTGGCAAGGCCCCAGGGGTGGACGAGATCCGCCCGGAGTTCCTTAAGGCTCTGGATGCTGTGGGGCTGTCTTGGTTGACAAGACTTTGCAGCATCGCGTGGACATCGGGGGCGGTACCTCTGGATTGGCAGACCGGGGTGGTGGTTCCTCTCTTTAAGAAGGGGGACCAGAGGGTGTGTTCCAACTATCGTGGGATCACACTCCTCAGCCTTCCCGGTAAGGTTTATTCAGGTGTACTGGAGAGGAGGCTACGTCGGATAGTCGAACCTCGGATTCGGGAGGAGCAGTGTGGTTTTCGTCCTGGTCGTGGAGCTGTGGACCAGCTCTATACTCTCGGCAGGGTTCTTGAGGGTACATGGGAGTTTGCCCAACCAGTCTACATGTGCTTTGTGGACTTGGAGAAGGCATTCGACCGTGTCCCTCGGGAAGTCCTGTGGGGAGTGCTCAGAGAGTATGGGGAATCGGACTGTCTTATTGTGGCGGTCCGTTCCCTGTACGATCAGTGCCAGAGCTTGGTCCGCATTGCCGGCAGTAAGTCGAACACATTTCCAGTGAGGGTTGGACTCCGCCAAGGCTGTCCTTTGTCACCGATTCTGTTCATAACTTTTATGGACAGAATTTCTAGGCGCAGTCAAGGCGTTGAGGGGTTCCGGTTTGGTAACCGCAGGATTAGGTCTCTGCTTTTTGCAGATGATGTGGTCCTGATGGCTTCATCTGACCGGGATCTTCAGCTCTCGCTGGATCGGTTCGCAGCCGAGTGTGAAGCGACCGGAATGAAAATCAGCACGTCCGAGTCCATGGTTCTCGCCCGGAAAAGGGTGGAGTGCCATCTCCGGGTTGGGGAGGAGACCCTGCCCCAAGTGGAGGAGTTCAAGTACCTAGGAGTCTTGTTCACGAGTGAGGGAAGAGTGGATCGTGAGATCGACAGGCGGATCGGTGCGGCGTCTTCAGTAATGCGGACATTGTACCGGTCCGTTGTGGTGAAGAAGGAGCTGAGCCGAAAGGCAAAGCTCTCAATTTACCGGTCGATCTACGTTCCCATCCTCACCTATGGTCATGAGCTTTGGGTCATGACCGAAAGGATAAGATCACGGGTACAAGCGGCCGAAATGAGTTTCCTCCGCCGTGTGGTGGGGCTCTCCCTTAGAGATAGGGTGAGAAGCTCTGCAATCCGGCAGGAACTCAAAGTAAAGCCGCTGCTCCTTCACATCGAGAGGAGCCAGATGAGGTGGTTCGGGCATCTGGTCAGGATGCCACCCGAACGCCTCCCTAGGGAGGTGTTTAGGGCACGTCCAACCGGTAGGAGGCCACGGGGAAGACCCAGGACACGTTGGGAAGACTATGTCTCCCGGCTGGCCTGGGAACGCCTCGGGATCCCCCGGGAAGAGCTAGACGAAGTGGCTGGGGAGAGGGAAGTCTGGGTTTCCCTGCTTAGGCTGTTGCCCCCGCGACCCGACCTCGGATAAGCGGAAGATGATGGATGGATGGATGGATGTAAATGTTAGTGGACCGGCGGCAAACACAATCATGTGTGTTTCAGGGACTATTTCCCCTTGCAGACTGTGCTATAAATGTTGTGGGAACTAGAATTTTGGTAGCAGAAAGAAACAACCCTTTTTTGTGTGAGTGGGTGTGGTGGATGAGTGTTAATGGGGGAGGGGGGGTTGATGCACTAATTGAAAGTGTATCTTGTATATTTTTATGTTGATTTAATAAAAAAAATATATATATATATAAATACTTGTTGAATAAAACCTCTGCTTTGTTTTAATGAATACCTGTGCCTACAGTGCTACTGTATTTTAATGTCGGCCGTTATTGTGGTACTTGGTGGGAAAAGTTTGTTACCCACGGCCTTAGAATACAGTACATAAAAATAAAAAAATACTTATTTGCAGTCAGGTCGGATATAACTCATAATAATAATAATACTGTGTAACGTTTTCACTTTTGTTATCCATCACACACACCCAACATCAGTCATCTGAAGCACGGAAAGGATGAACTTAAACATTTCTTCCATATTCCTTTTTACTTGACACTAGCTGTAGCTGCGATTCACCGAGTCATGCTTAAAAAAAATGCCTATGTCATTTTGTGGGAGGGTAAAATGATGGCAAAGAGCTGCAGTTTCTCCTCTGGATCTTCAGGTTGGAAGGTGTGTTGCTGGGAGAAGGCCTGCCTCGGCTTCGACACAGACGCACGGGCCAATCAGGAAAAAGCTTTCGCGGGTCGCTAGGCAGAAGTGCTTGCCGGCAGCCAATCAGGTGGCCGGACCCGGGAGCCGAGGCTGACCGAGTGACAGCGTCAGAGTCCCGTGGAAAACATCACGAGAGTCTCCGTTAGAGACCCTGCACCATAACCGAGATGCCGAACAAAAGCAAGAAAGAGAAGGTGAGCCGACTAAGGCTTGGATATCTAAAATAAACGTTGATTGTAGCGGTTGTGTCGTCATTTTACCGACATTTCCCTCGCCGCTTTTAGCTAGCTCCTCTGCTCGGGCTATGCTAAGCTAACTACCCGCCGAAACATGACTCAGTATTTGGATGATTAGTGGTCAGAATGGGGTCTATTCGTTGTCCGCGGCATCGCCGAACCAAGTTACGGGTTGACGCGAACCAGCCCAAGTTAGCCTTTAGCAAGCCAGGTGAAGTGATGATGTAATTGGGTGCTGTGACGTCACACCAAGCATCCCACTGTAACAACGGTGTTTAATGCTCCATGTCCGTTAAAGCTTGAGATTGCACTTTTTTAAAAAGTCTTCTCCTCACAGCCAGAGCAGGAAGGAGTATCGATCAAACACCTGAGCAGAAATGTTCAAATCAAGAATCAGCTTAAAGGCCTACTGAAATTAGATTTTCTTATTTAAAAAGGGATAGCAGGTCCATTGTATGTGTCATACTTGATCATTTCACGATATTGCCATATTTTTGCTGAAAGGATTTAGTAGAGAACATCGACGATAAAGTTTGCAACTTTTGGTCGCTAATAAAAAAGCCTTGCCTGTACCGGAAGTAGCAGACGATGTGCACGTGACGTCACTGGTTGTAGGGCTCCTCACATCCTCCCATTATTTAGAATCATAGCCTCAAGCAGCAAGAGCTATTCGGACCGAGAAAGCGACGATATCCCCATTAATTTGAGCGAGGATGAAAGATTTGTGGATGAGGAAAGTTGGAGTAAAGCACAAAAAAAATATAAAGCAACGGCTCCGAGCGGCGGCAGTGTGAGCATTTCAGATGTAATTAGACAAATTTACTAGGATTATTCTGGAAAATCCCTTATCTGCTTATTGTGTTAATAGTATTTTAGTGAGATTCTAAAGTCATACTTGAAAGTCGTATGGCTGCGGTGAACGCCAGTGTCTCTGAGAGAAGCCAATTGAGGAGCCAAGATCCCAGCTGCCTTTTTGACAGCTACAGGAGGAGGTCCAGTAATCCACTGAAGTCTCCGGTAAGAGCCGACTTAATATCACAATTTTCCCATTCAAAAACTTGCTGGTTGATGTAGAGAAACATGTTCGCTTGACCGCTCTGTGTTAAAGCTTCACAACAAACAAAGAAACACCGGCTGTGTCTCGGTTGCTAAAGGCAGCTGCAATCCACCAACAGCATTCTTATTTGATGTCTCCATTATTGATTGAACAAATTGCAAAAGATTCAGCAACACAGACGTCCAAATTACTGTGTAATTATGCGATGAAAAGAGACGACTTTTAGCCGTAAGTGGTGCTGGGCCAATATGTCCGCTCCAACCCGAGACGTCACAAACACGCGTCATCATTCCTCGACGTTTTTTAACAAGAAACTCAGCGGGAAATTTGAAATTGTAATTTAGTAAACTAAACCGGCCGTATTGGCATGTGTTGCAATGTTAAGATTTCATCATTGATATATAAACTATCAGACTGCGTGGTCGGTAGTGGTGGGTTTCAGCAGGCTTTTAATGCTCCATGTCTGTTAAAGCTTGAGATTGCACTTTTTTAAAAGTCTTCTCCTCACAGCCAGAGCAGGAAGTAGTATGAAACACCTGAGCAGAAATGTTCAAACCAAGAATCAGCTTAATTGGCCAAAGTAGGAGTAGGAATTGGACTTGGCGGACCCTGATCTCTCGTTCAATGTAAACAACAAATATTAACCAATAACTAAAAGTCCTTAAATTTGTAATTTGTGCAAGGCTGATAAATGAAAGGGCAGTGGTGAATAGAGCAAAAGCAAAAAGTTGACGAGGTGAGCATGAGTTAGTACATCAATCAATCACACTTTATTTAAAACAGACACAGTTGAATGCATGGCAGAGTACAGAGGAACCAGGTGAAGAAACACTATCACAGTGCATCGACAATAGATTTAGGGTGGCCCTGAAGTGACATGACTAGTTGTTTTCACAGCTCGCTGTGTTTAACTTCAAACTGTCCATTGAAGGAACTTTTATTTTGTTTGCCAACAGGAAGTGAGTAAATGTGCCAAAAGCAGCCCAAAAAGTGCGGACGTCAACACCAACAAAGATGTCTCCGCTGACGAGGTGAGTGGGGCGCCTGCTGCCTGTGCACGCCACCGTGTGTTCTGCTCTTTGGACGACCGTGTGTGTTTGTGTGTGTGTGTGTGTGTGTGGCAGAGTGTCAGTAAGCATCCCGGCGGCAGCGTGCCCCCGCCTACTCAGCTGCACAAGATCAAATATTGTGGAGGTCCTCAAGTGGTGAAGAAGGAGCGCCGTCACAGTTCGTCTCGCTTCAGTGTCAGCAGGAACCGAGAACTGCAGAAGCTCCCTGCTCTCAAAGGTACTCAACCCAGTCCTGGAACTGGATTTTAACATGGTCCTAAACCCGGTATAGACAGATTCTGCTTTGAAAGGTACTAGAGATGGTCCTAAAACTGGACCTAAACCCGGTCCAGGCAGATTGTGCTCTGAAAGGTACTCAAACCGGTCCTAAAACTGGACCTAAACCAGGTCCAGGCAGATTGTGCTTTGAAAGGTACCAAAGCTGGTCCTAAACCTGGTGCCAAACCTGGACCTAAACCTGGTCCTAAACCCGGTCCAGGCAGACTGTGTTCTGAAAGGTACTAAACCTGGTCCAGGCAGATTTTGCTCTGAAAAGTCCTCAAGGTGGTCCTAAACCTGGTCCAGGAAAATTGTACTCTGAAAGGTACTGTATATGGACCTAAACCTGTTCCAGGCAGATTGTGCTCTGAAAGGTATCTAAAATGGTCCTAATCCTGGTCCAGGCAGATTCTGCTCTGGAAATTGATTAAACACTGTCCTAAAACTAGCCTGATCCAGCCTGATCCAGACAGATTGTGCTCTGAAAGGTACTAATGCTGGTTCTAAACCCGGTCCATGCAGATTGTGCTCTAAAAGCCACTAAAGCTGGTCTTAAACCTGGTCCAGCAAGACAAGTGTAGACTCTGTGTAAACATGTTTAGAGTTATTGAACTGAGGACTGTTGTGGACTTTAGCTAGTTTAGTGTTCTTTGATCATCTTCTAACATCACTCAAACACTACATCTAAGCTTTCTTCTTCTTCTTCTTCTTCTTCTCCTTCTTCTTCTCCTTCTTCTTCTTCTCGTTCTCCTTCATCTTGTTCTTCTCTTTTATCTTCTTCTTTTCCATCTTCTTCTTAATGTTCTCCTCCTTCTTCTCCTCTTTCATCTTCTTTTTCTTCTCCTCCATCTTCTTCTACTTCTCCATCATTATCTTCTTCTCATTCTCCTCATTCTCCTTCATCTTATTCATCTTCTTCTTCTTCTACTTCTTTTTCTCCTCCTTCTACTTCTTCTTCTTCTCCTCCATCATCTTTTTCTCCTCTATTATTTTCTTCTCCTCTATCTTTTTCTCATGCTTTTCAATCTTTTACTTCTCAATCTTCTTTTTCTTTTTGTTCTTCTCCTTCCTCTTTTTTCTTTTTCTTCTTCTCCTTCTCTTCTTCTTCCTCTTGTTCTTCTGTGTCTTCTCCTTCCTATTCTTTTTCTTCCTTTTCTTTTTCCTCTTCTCCATATTTCATATTCCTCCTCGTTTTCTTTTTCTTCCTCATCACCTTCCTGTTCTTCTTTTTCGTCTTTCCCTTCCTTTTCTTTTTCTTCCCTCTTTTTCATTTTCGTCCTCCACCTTCTGTTTCTTCTTATTTGTCTTACTCTTTTCATTTTTTTCTTCTTCTTTCTCTTTTCCATCTTCTTCATCGTTTCCTTCTTCATCGTCTGGTTTTTCTTCTTTTTCCTCTTCTTTTTTTTCTGCATCCTCCGCTTCTTCCTTTTCCTCTTATGCTTCGTTTTTGTCTTATGCTCCTTATTCTTCTGATTCTTTTTCTTCATCTGCTTCTTTTTTCTTCTTCTTCCACTTGTTATAATCTTCCTTCGCTTCTCTTTTTTCTTTCGGTTCTTCCTCTTGTTCCTCTTCTTTTTCATTTCCTTTGCTTTTTTGTCCGCTTTTTCCTTTGCTTTTTTTTCTCATCCGTTTCCTCTTCTGCATCCACTACTTCTTCTTCCTCTGCTTTTTCTTTTGCTTCCACCTCACCTTCTGCTTCCTCGTGCTTTTTTCGCTTCCTTCTCTTCTTCTTCTTCTGCTGCTTTTCTCTTTCTCCTCCGCTCCCTCTTCTGCTTCCTTCCTTTTCATCCTTCGCTTCCTCCTGACTTCCTCCTCTTGATCCTCCACTTCTTCTTGGCTTCCTCCTCTTCCTCTTCCTCTTCCTCCTCCTAACGAGCAGACGCTCCAGCGATGGATCGAGAGGATCTCTTCCTGCAGAAGTTGCAGCAGTGCTGCGTGCTCTTTGACTTTGTGAGCGACCCGCTGAGCGACCTGAAGTTTAAAGAAGTCAAGCGAGCAGGACTCCTGGAGATGGTGGACTACATCACGCACAACACGGACGTGCTCAGCGAATCCATCTACCCTGAGGCCGTCGTCATGGTGATCACACCTAACACGATACAGCCATGCGATAAGGAAAACCCAAATTATCTTTATACCTGTACAAAAGTACACGTGTACGTAGTATTTAAACACATGAGATACAAAAGTACATGTGTACGTAGTATTTAAACACATGAAGTACAAAAGTACATGTGTACGTAGTATTTAAACACATGAGGTACAAAAGTACATGTGTACGTAGTATTTAAACACATGAAGTACAAAAGTACATGTGTATGTAGTATTTAAACACATGAGGTACAAAAGTACATGTGTACATAGTATTTAAACACATGAGGTACGAAAGTACGTGTGTACGTAGTATTTAAACACATGAGGTACGAAAATACATGTGTACGTAGTATTTAAACACATGAGGTACGAAGGTACGTGTGTACATAGTATTTAAACACATGAGGTACGAAAGTACATGTGTACGTAGTATTTAAACACATGAGATACAAAAGTACATGTGTACGTAGTATTTAAACACATGAAGTACAAAAGTACATGTGTACGTAGTATTTAAACACATGAGGTACAAAAGTACATGTGTACGTAGTATTTAAACACATGAAGTACAAAAGTACATGTGTATGTAGTATTTAAACACATGAGGTACAAAAGTACATGTGTACATAGTATTTAAACACATGAGGTACGAAAGTACGTGTGTACGTAGTATTTAAACACATGAGGTACGAAAATACATGTGTACGTAGTATTTAAACACATGAGGTACGAAGGTACATGTGTACGTAGTATTTAAACACATGAGGTACGAAGGTACGTGTGTACATAGTATTTAAACACATGAGGTACGAAAGTACATGTGTACGTAGTATTTAAACACATGAGGTTCAAAAGTACATGTGTACGTATTATTTAAACACATGAGGTACAAAAGTACATGTGTACGTAGTATTTAAACACATGAGGTTCAAAAGTACATGTGTACGTATTATTTAAACACATGAGGTACAAAAGTACATGTGTACGTAGTATTTAAACACATGAGGTTCAAAAGTACATGTGTACGCAGTATTTAGGTACAAAAGTACATGTGTACATATTATTTAAACACATGAGGTACAAAAGTACATGTGTATGTAGTATTTAGGTACAAAAGTACGTGTATTTAGTATTTAAACACATGAAGTACAAAAGTATGTGTATGTAGTATTTAAACACATGAGGTACAAAAGTACATGTGTACATAGTATTTAAACACATGAGGTACAAAAGTACATGTGTACGTAGTATTTAAACACATGAGGTACAAAAGTACATGTGTACGTAGTATTTAAACACATGAGGTTCAAAAGTACATGTGTACGTATTATTTAAACACATGAGGTTCAAAAGTACATGTGTACGCAGTATTTAGGTACAAAAGTACACGTGTACATATTATTTAAACACATGAGGTACAAAAGTACATGTGTACGTAGTATTTAGGTACAAAAGTACGTGTATTTAGTATTTAAACACATGAAGTACAAAAGTATGTGTATGTAGTATTTAAACACATGAGGTACAAAAGTACATGTGTACATAGTATTTAAACACATGAGGTACAAAAGTACATGTGTACGTAGTATTTAAACACATGAGGTTCAAAAGTACATGTGTACGTATTATTTAAACACGTGAGGTACAAAAGTACATGTGTACGTACTATTTAAACACATGAGGTTCAAAAGTACATGTGTACGTATTATTTAAACACATGTGGTACAAAAGTACATGTGTACATAGTATTTAAACACATGAGGTTCAAAAGTACATGTGTACGCAGTATTTACGTACAAAAGTACATGTTTACATATTGTTTAAACACATGAGGTACATGTGTACGTAGTATTTAGGTACAAAAGTACGTGTATTTAGTATTTAAACACATGAAGTACGAAAGTATGTGTACGTAGTATTTAAACACATGAGGTACAAAAGTACATGTGTACATATTATTTAAACACATGAGGTACAAAAGTACATGTGTACGTAGTATTTAGGTACAAAAGTACATGTATTTAGTATTTAAACACATGAAGTACGAAAGTATGTGTACGTAGTATTTAAACACATGAGGTACAAAAGTACATGTGTACATAGTATTTAAACACATGAGGTACAAAAGTACATGTGTACATAGTATTTAGGTACAAAAGTACATGTATTTAGTATTTAAACACATGAAGTACGAAAGTATGTGTACGTAGTATTTAAACACATGAGGTACAAAAGTACATGTGTACATAGTATTTAAACACATGAGGTACAAAAGTACATGTGTATGTAGTATTTAGGTACAAAAGTATACGTGTACTTAGTAATTAAACACATGAGGTACAAAAGTACATGTGTGTGTAGTATTTAGGTACAAAAGCACATGTGTACATAGTATTTAAATAAATGAGGTACAAAAGTACAAATGTACATAGTATTTAAACACATGCAGTACTTAAGTACATGTGTATGTAGTATTTAGCTGCAAAAGTATAAGTGTCTGTAGTATTTCTACCAAAGTACATGTATACGTTGTATTTATACCAAAGTACATGTGTACCTAGTATTTAGGTGCAAAAGTACATGTGTACATAGTATTTAAGTACAAAAGTACATGTGTACATAGTATTTATACTAAAGTACATTTGCATCGTGTTTAGGTAGTATTTATACCAAAGTACATGTGTATGTAGTATTTAGGTACAAAAGTACATGTGTATGTAGTATTTAGGTACATGTGTATGTAGTATTTAGGTACAAAAGTACATGTGTATGTAGTATTTATACTAAAGTACATTTGCATCGTGTTTAGGTAGTATTTATACCAAAGTACATGTGTATGTAGTATTTAGGTACAAAAGTACATGTGTATGTAGTATTTAGGTACATGTGTATGTAGTATTTAGGTACAAAAGTACATGTGTATGTAGTATTTAGGTACATGTGTATGTAGTATTTTTGTACAAAAGTACATGTGTATGTAGTATGTTGACAGTACGTAACAAGAGTCAACTTTGCCACAGTTTTCCATCAACTTGTTCCGGACTCTTCCTCCGTCCTCCAACCCGACGGGAGCCGAGTTCGACCCTGAGGAGGACGAGCCGACGCTGGAGGCCGCCTGGCCACATCTGCAGGTCTGTTCCTACCCGGACATGTTTGGGGTCCTCAGGAAACCGATCCTAGCATCCTGGTCCACGTTGAAGTCCTGTTTTCTTGTGTCGCTGATACTTGACCTTCTTTGGGATTTTGTGTATTCAGCTGGTTTACGAATTCTTCCTTCGCCTACTGGAGTCTCCAGACTTCCAACCCAACATCGCCAAGAAGTACATGGACCAAAACTTTGTTATGTCGGTAAGATCTGAACTCTGACATCTGACTTGGACTCTATGGTCCGAATGTTGTGCTTACATTCGACTTGGACTTTGAGGTCCGCCTGGGACTCTGAGGTCCGGCTGGGACTCTGAGGTCCGACTTGGACTTTAAGTTCCGACTTGGATTTTTATGTCCGACATGGATTCTGACGTCCTGCTTGGATTCCGACATCTCACTTGAACACTGAGGTCCGACCAAGATTCTGAGGTCCACCGAGATTCTGAGGCTGACTTGGACTCTGACATCCGACTTGGACTCTGACGTCCGACTTGTACTCTGTCGTCCGACTTGTACTCTGTCGTCCGACTGGGACTCTGAAGTCCGACTGGGACTCTGAGGTCCGACTGGGACTCTGAGGTCCGACTGGGACTCTGAGGTCCGACTTGGATTCTTATGTCTGACATGGATTCTGAGGTCCGACTTGGACTCTTGACATCTGACTTGAACTCTGAGGTCAGACCAAGATTCTGAGGTCCGACCAAGTTTCTGAGGTCCGACCGAGATTTTGAGGCTGACTTGGACTCTGACATCCGACTTGAACTCTGAAGTCCGACTGGGACTCTGAGTTCCGACAGGGACGCTGAGGTCCAACAGGGACTCTGAGGTCCGACTTGGAATCTCTGAGTTCCGACCCGGACTCTCTGAGCTCCGACCCAGACTCTGCAGTCCGACCCGGACTCTGAGGTCTGACAACGACTCTGACTGTGACTCTTTGAAGCTGCTGGAGCTGTTTGACAGCGAGGACCCTCGTGAAAGAGACTTCTTGAAGACCATCCTGCACCGGATCTACGGCAAGTTCCTGGGCCTGCGCGCGTACATCCGTCGCCAGATCAACAACATCTTCTACAGGTCAGAAGCTTCAGAACCGAAGCAATACCAAAGGCGCCGATCTGTCGCTGACGTAACAAACTTGTTTCTGGGTCAGGTTCATCTACGAGACCGAGCATCACAACGGCATCGCTGAGCTGCTGGAGATCCTGGGGAGGTACGACACCGCACAGGCGACCTTTGACCCGACACCAGCGCGACCTCTGACCCGTGCCGCCTCTGTTTTAGTATCATCAACGGCTTTGCTCTGCCGCTCAAAGAAGAACACAAAATGTTTCTGATCCGCGTCCTGGTGCCGCTTCATAAGGTCAAGTCCCTCAGCGTCTACCACCCACAGGTGAGGTCAACTCAAAATCACGTTCCATCCTAGACTGGTTCACATGTGAATACTTGATCCGCTGAAGACCCCAAACTAAGGAACCAATTTAGGCACTGAGCAGGTTTAAGATCCTTGTGTGTCTGTGTTGTGTTGTGTTATGAAAATATCAACACAACACCTGTGTGCAGAATAACAGCATTGCTTTTTCTAGTAACAAGTAATCAAACTACTTTTACTAGTGACAAGTAATCTAATTACTTTTACTGTGGTTGTTTGTCAACAAGACAGCGTCAGAAGTTCAATGCAGGAAGTAATTTTGTACTCATGAAAGCAACAAGCACTAAAAGGCAACATCACACAGCAAACAACACATGTGCTGCTAGTATACACACACACATAATGTACACACTACTACTTCAAGGGAATAATGAACAACAAATGAGTGATTGAAGGGACAATCTTGTAAACCTACAATGGTTTGTGGACACGGAGACTACAGCCATGGAAGCACACTCAGTACAGTGAAAAGCTTCAGGAGATCTGCCGTCGCTGCCGGTGTTCTGCTAAGCTACCAAAACACAGCTGAGCTAATGCTGCTGTGTTTAGGCGCCGCCTTTTTAAAGGCACACACACTCTGCTCTCATGAAACATCTTAATTGCGCATGCCAGATATCGAAAGGTTTTTTATTTTAGAGTAATGCAATTATTACTTTCCCAAGTAATTCATCACATTTATTAAATAGTATTTCTTTTAGTAATACAAATAATCTTTTGGCAAAGTTATGAGTAACTATAGTTACTTTTTAGAAGTAATTCTACAAACACTGCACAGCACACATGACCTTCCAAAGCCAGACTCTAGTCCTCCAAGCTTAAAGTCTTGCGTCAACAAACATGAGGCGTATCGATAAAATACTGATAGTATTTATACCAAGATTGGTATCAGATCGATACTTTGTTGTAGTTTCTCTTTTTTATGTCCAGCAAATGACTCGATTTTCCTCACAGAGTTTATCTCCTGCTCTTTTATTATGTTATTTTTCACAAATACCTGCGAGCCATGTTTGGTATTTTACTGGTTTTGTTTACATTTTAAAATGGAATCATTTTGTTATATTGTCAAGTATTTTTGTCCGCCATGCTGCCGCTAGGCAATGTTGCAATTTGTCAACGAAGAAATTGATACAAAGAAACACTCCAACGCAAGTTAAGTAAGGCTAGTGCATATTTTAACTTTTGAGCCCATTAAAAAAATGCACTAGCTTGATGCTAATATACATTGGCTTTGCTATTGACATGCTACTGATTAGCATTAGTGATTTTACAAAGCGATTTCAACACTTTGTGAATGAAAACTACAACAAAGATGCACGTTACAATCAAACAGTTGTTGCGTAGTAAGTACAATACTTGCAGTATTAACACTTTTTAGGTTCACTCCTGGAGACAACGTGAAAACTAGCGATACGAGATCAGGGGTGTCCAAACTTTGAAATGAAAAGTAAAACCATTTAGATTTTTAAATTTCTTTCCAAAACCTTTAGGGCTCCCTTCAAGTTTGGTCCCGGGGACCCAGAAGGTTCCCGTTCATAAAAAATGTTTTATATATTATTTTTTTCATTTAATGCTTAAATGTTTAGATTAACTACAGGTCTATTTGTTGATATAATTTAAAACAAAATGTTTATGCCCTTTTTGTATAAACCTTGTTTGTTATGGTAAGGGATGAAAAATATGTAATATTTCCCCCCCCCAAAAATGTTCAAAGTGGAATATTTGATGTGAAGTAACTGGAGCCTTAAAAAGGTCAATAGTTCATAACGTAATTTATATGAATTCATCGGTATTCTTTGAGCAATCCCAGTAAATTATTTGGCGATTCAATAGGCCCCCACTAAAAAAAATGTCACCTTTTTTTTTTTTTTAACTTACAACGCTCAAAAAGTCTGTAGATCAACTTCTGATCTATCTGTCGATTATAAGTTTTTAGAATTTTTTTCATGTTTTTTTTGGTTTGTTGTTTTATGCCTTTTTTGGTCCCAAAAACTTTTTTGTGGTAAACACACAAAATATGGATTATTTTTCCCCAACATTTCAAAATTAAATGTTTGATGTGATGCAATTGGAGCCTTAAATAGGTCAATAATTCCTAACAACATTGATTTTAAATTATTAACATTTTTGAGCAATGACGTTTTTTATTTTTAAATCCCACAAAAATTCTGAGGGATCCAAAATGTTCACGTTTTTAAGTGTTAAAAATTAATCATATATTATTTTTATTTATTTATTGTTTTACTTTTTGTATATTCAAATCTCCAGATCAACTTCAGATTTACCCGTCGATTATATGTTTTTATTATTTTGTAATGTTTTGTTATTTTTTCATTATTATTTTTGAGCAACAACAGATTTAAAGAAAATCCCGCTAAAATTATTAGGGATCAAAAAGGGCCACACACTTAAGTTTTAAAAATAAATCACATCTTATTATTTATTTATTTTTTTACTTTGTACTTTTTTGACCTTCAAATCTATAGGTCAACTTCAGAACTATCCGTCGATGATACGTTATTATTTTATAATGTTGTTTTTTCCTTATTATTTTTGAGCAATGACTTATTTTTTTTTAATCACATTAAACTTTTTAGGAATTCAAAAGGGCCACATTATTAAGTGTTAAAAATACATGAGAAATTATTTGTTTTCTTTACTTTTACTTTTTTACCCTCAAATCTCCAGATCTATCCGTCGATTGTACGTATTTATTATTTTGTAATGGTTTTTTTTTCATTATTATTTGTGAGCAATGACAGTTTTAAAGAAGAAACAACCTGCATGGCAGTTTTGCAGATTTAACACATTTCACCTGTGTGCTCTTGTATTCCACTTTTATATGTTTTTTCATATCTTATTGTTTAAATAATATTTTTAGAATGAACGTCGGGCCAATAAAACAATAGCTTTGGGCACCCATGTTCTAAATAATGTATCTGTAATGCGTTTTGTTGCTACTTCCTGCACAATTCACGGAGATGCCCTAGAGTCGTCAGTGTTCCCCCACAGACAATTTGGTTTAATATTCAGCATTATTTGGACAAAGTCACTCTTAACACACCTCAGACCACAAGACAATCTTAGAAGAGATAATCGGGTCGGAAAGAGGAACAAAAACATTGCGGTTGTCTTTGTGTACCCCGCTTAAGTTACTTCCTGTTTGGGGAAAAAGCCAATGGCGGCCAGTGGCGAGGTCACTCGGTGATGTGTGTGTTTGTGTCGCAGCTGGCGTACTGCGTGGTCCAGTTCCTGGAGAAGGACAGCAGCCTGACAGAACCAGTGAGTCCACTGTTACCATAGAAACCGCACAGGCAACGTGCCCTCTAACCTGTGCCCTCTACAGGTGATCATGGGGCTGCTGAAGTTCTGGCCCAAGACTCACAGTCCCAAGGAGGTGATGTTCCTCAACGAGCTGGAGGAGATCCTGGACGTCATCGAACCGGCCGAGTTCATCAAGGTCCAGGAGCCGCTCTTCAGACAGCTGGCCAAGTGTGTGTCCAGCCCCCACTTCCAGGTATTGCACAACGTTGCAGCGATCCTCCTCCCAGAAAGTCATCACTGTGGTGACGTCACACCTTGTGCAGGTGGCGGAGCGTGCGCTCTACTACTGGAACAATGAGTATATCATGAGCCTGATCAGCGACAACGCTGCCAACATTCTTCCCATCATGTTTCCTGCGCTCTACAAGAACTCCAAGAGCCACTGGAACAAGTAACACACACACACACGTCTACATAAAGTCTGCATCAACTAAAATGATAGTAGGGCTGGGCAATACGGCTGAAAACCGTATCACGATATCAGTGTTTTACAAACCCCGTTTCCATATGAGTTGGGAAATTGTGTTGGATGTAAATATAAACGGAATACAATGATTTGCAAATCCTTTTCAACCCATATTCAATTGAATGCACTACAAAGACAACATTTGATGTTCAAACTCATAAACTTTTTTTTTTTTTTTGCAAATAATTATTAACTTAGAATTTCATGGCTGCAACACATGCCAAAGTAGTTGGGAAAGGGCATGTTCACCACTGTGTTACATCACATTTTCTTTTAACAGCACTCAATAAACGTTTGGGAACTGAGGAAAATAATTGTTGAAGCTTTGAAAGTGGAATTCTTTCCCATTCTTGTTTTATGTAGAGCTTCAGTCTTCGCTGTCGTATTTTATGCTGCATAATGCGCCACACATTTTTGACGGGAGACAGGTCTGGACTGCAGGCGGGCCAGGAAAGTACCCACACTCTTTTACTACAAAGCCATGCTGTTGTAACACGTGGCTTGGCATTGTCTTGCTGAAATAAGCAGGGGCATCCATGATAACGTTGCTTGGATGACAACATAGGTTGCTCCAAAACCTGTTTGGACCTTTCAGCATTAATGGTGCCTTCACAGATATGTAAGTTACCTATGCCTTGGGCACTAATACACCCCCATACCATCACAGATGCTGGCTTTTGAACTTTGCGCCTATAACAATCCGAATGGTTATTTTTTCTTTGTTCTGGAGGACACCACGTCCTCTGTTTCCAAATATAATTTGGAATGTGGACTCGTCAGACCACAGAACACTTTTCCACTTTGCATCAGTCCATCTCAGATTAGCTCGGGCCCAGCGAAGCCAGTGGCATTCCTTGGTGGTGTTGATAAATGGGTTTTGCTTTGCATAGTAGAGTTTTAACTTGCACTTACAGATGTAGCGACCAACCGTAGTTACTGACAGTGGTTTTATGAAGTGTTCCTGAGCCCATGTGGTGATATCCTTTACACACTGATGTCGGTTTTTGATGCAGTACCGCCTGAGGGATCAAAAGTCCGTAATATCATCGCTTACATGCAGTGATTTCTCCAGATTCTCTGAACCTTTTGATGATTTTACGGACCGTGGATGGTAAAGTCCCTAAATTCCTTGCAATAGCTTGTTGAGAAATGTTGTTCTAAAACTGTTCGACAATTTGCTTACAAAGTGGTGACCCTCACCCCATCCTTGTTCGTGAATTACTTAGCATTTCATGGAAGCTGCTTTTATACCCAATCATGGCAGCCACATGTTCCCAATTAGCCTGCACACCTGTGGATGTTTTAAATAAGTGGTTGATGAGCATTCCTCAACTTTATCAGTATTTATTGCCACCTTTCCCAACTTCTTTGTCACGTGTTGCTGGCATCAAATTCTAAAGTTTATGATTATTTACAACAACAAAAAATGTTTGAGTTTGAACATCAAATATGTTGTCTTTGTAACATATTCAACTGAATATGGGTTGAAAATGATTTGCAAATCATTGTATTCCGTTTATATTTACATCCAACACAATTTCCCAACTCATATGGAAACGGGGTTTGTATATCGGTTATTAGTATTTTTAATGACCTGTGGAGAAGCAGAAAAATATATATTATTGTAAACAAAATTGGGAATATGTAAAAAAATCCTTAATGAAGAAACCTGAAAAGAACTATTTTCCTTAGTGGCAGGAAGTTACAGCTGTGCTCTAAAGGGTAAGCGTGGCTAAGGTGGTGTGCTATTAGCGGTAGAGCTGGGCGATATGACTGAAAACTCTATCACGATATACATTTTTCAGATTGATCGATATCGATAACTAATTTTATGTCCTTTTTAAGCCTGCCAATAAATACGCCGATGCATTCTCACCAAGGCTGCTATTTATCAGTGGAAAGGTTGTCTGGTAGCCAGGTAGGATGAGCTAAGGTAACAATATAATTCAAGTAGATTTGAAGGTAGTTGCAGATTTGAGACACGAGATGGCAGTGGTGTGATAAGCTATTGAAGACTACACAGAGGAGTTTGACAAGCTACCGGTGCTCATTAAACGACCATATTGGAAGTGTCAGGGTGTTGCCACACGTCTGCATTAAAACCAACAAAACTAAAGACAAGTTTCTGTTATTGGTTTGATGTATGAAGACGTCACAGTTTCTCCTCGCACTCCATGCAGAGAATCCACAGCGAGACAGAAAGACGCCGCAACCTGATACTGTCATGTGATTGGCTGATAGCGTGTCCCTCCCATCCTGTTTGCTGGGTTCCCAGAGCGCGAGTGACTTCATGAAACGAACCTCGCTTCCGACCAAAAAATATAAATGTATCGATTTTTTTTTTACTGAACGCATCTTATATTGATATCGATGATGTGTCCATCACGATATATATTGATATCGTTTTATTAGTCCAGCTCTAATTAGTTGTCTTGGTGGGGAGGAATGCCTTGCATCATTTACAAACCACGTTGGTCTGACTACGGTCCCAATGCAACAATCCAAAAACTCCAGAATCAACCAAACGTGATAGTTGATACTGTCACCTGATTGGCTGTTAGCTTCTCACTCCCACTGATCAGTGATCACTTCCTGCGGTGCTCGGTTACCAGAGAGCGAGTGCCTTTGTTCACGTGACCAACCTTGCTTCAATACTTCCACTTTCTTCCCACCAAGAAGAAAAAAAACATTGTTTTATCGAACACATTGTTTTATTGATATCGATTACGTGTGTGTGTGTGTGTGTGTGTGTGTGTGTGTGTGTGTGTGCGTGTGTGTGTGTGTGTGTGTGTGTGTGTGTGTCAGGACCATCCACGGCCTCATCTACAACGCCCTCAAACTTTTCATGGAGATGAACCAGAAGCTTTTTGACGACTGCACTCAACAGTACAAGAGCGACAAACACAAGTGAGGCGACACGGCGACACACAACTTCCACGTCTCACTGACGTGACCGCTTTTATTCCCCCGTGTGTTTAGGGAAAAACACAAAGTGAAGGAGAGAGAAGAAGTCTGGTTGAAACTGGAGGATCTGGCGAGACACAACCCTCAGGTGAACTGGCCTGTGTGTGTTTTGTGTGTCACGTTCCTGCAGGCATAGTGAATCGGGTGATCGAGGGTTCGAGCGGTATTTTTCATGGTGCTGCGACTTCCTCCCAAATTTCAAAAACATAACTGTTAAAGGGGAAAATTATCACCAGACCTATGTAAGCGTCAATGTATACCTTGATGTTGCAGAAAAAAGACCATATATTTTTTCAACCGATTTCCGAACTCTAAATGGGTGAATTTTGGCGAATTAAACGCCTTTCTGTTTATCGCTCTGGAGGGGATGACGTCAGAATGTGACGTCGCCGAGGTAATACAGCCGCCATTTTCATTTTCAACCCATTGTAAACATTGGGTCTCAGCTCTGTTATTTTCCGTTTTTTCGACTATTTTTTGGAACCTTGGAGACATCATTCCTCGTCGGTGTGTTGTCGGAGGGTGTAACAACACTAACAGGGAGGGATTCAAGTTGCACGACTGGCAAGAAATCTGCCGCCAGACCCCCATTGAATGTACCAAAGTGGCTCAACATTTTACCGGCGATGACAGACATGGCACAGAGATGTATGGATAACCTGCAGATGCATTTGCAACGATAAATTCAACGAAATCACAAAAGTGAGTTTTGTTGATGTTGACTTATGTGCTAATCAGACATTTTTGGTCGCGGCGTGACTGCCAGCTAATCGATGCTAACATGCTATTTACCGGCGGTGCTAAAGCAGACATGGCACAGAGATGTATGGATAACCTGCAGATGCATTTGCAACGATAAAGTCACAGAAATCACAAAGGTGAGTTTTGTTGATGTTGACTGCCAGATAATCGATGCTAACATCCTACGCTAATCGATGCTAACATGCTATTTACCGGCGGTGCTAAAGCAGACATGGCACAGAGCTGTATGGATAACCTGCAGATGGATTTGCAACTATATTACGTTTCCTTCCACCCACATTTAATGCGAAAAAAACACTTACCAATCGACGGATTTAAGTTGCTCCAGTGTCACAAGATGCGAAAGTCCTGATCGTTTGGTCTGCACATTTTACCGGCGATGCTAACGCAGCTATTCGGCCATGCTATGGCTATGAATAGCGTCAATAGCTATTCGCTAAATAGCTTCAGTTTCTTCTTCAATACTTTCATACTCCAACCATCCGTTTCAATACATGCGTAATCTGTTGAATCGCTTAAGCCGCTGAAATCCGAGTCTGAATCCGAGCTAATGTCGCTATATCTTGCTGTGCTATTCGCCATTGTTTGTTTACATTGGCAGCAGCACTGTATGACGTCACAGGGAAATGGATAGTGGCATCGCAAATAGCGAAAATCAAGCACTTTAAAGCTTTTTTTAGGGATATTCGGAGACCGGTAAGATTTTTAAAAAAACTTAAAAAAATACAACATGCCACTGGGAACTGATTTTTATTGTTTTTTACCCTTTTGAAATTGTGATAATGTTCCCCTTTAAGATATTTGCACGGTAAATTATGTGAATCCTCGTTTCTTTATACATGTGCTCCAAGTGACTTTCAACCTGCAACCTCGTGTAAAGTATTATAGGCTACACCTTGCTGCAAGACAGCCAAACAATCCGGGTCACGGCACCAGTTGTTTGCATCCTCCCAGATTCTTTTGTACTGAAATTGAATAAAGCGAGGTGACTAAAATCAAAGATGAGCAATTCTCTACGAAGAAGTAAGAATGGGTACCCAATCCGGTACTTTTTTGGTGGCGACTAAATCCAGCCGGTTCTACCAGGCACCAATTCACGTAAATTCCGACGGTGCTATGTTTTGGTTTCTGAGTAGGGCGTGGAGTCACGCTGAACTGCCGTGACTTTTAGCGAGTTAAGGGTAATACACCGCTCCGCTGTTCACCCAAAGTGAGGCTCCATTTTGCTGCAAGACAGTCAAATAATCCTGGTCACGGCACCAGATGTTCGGATCGTACCAGGTCATTTTATTTTAAAGCTGTCTGAATAAAGCGAGGTGACTAAAACCTAAGATGAACAATTTATTCTTTATGAAGAACTAGGAATGGGTACCTAATCTGGTACTTTTTTGGCGGCGAAGAAATCCAGCCGGTTCTACCGGGCAGTGATTCCCATAAACTTTTGACTGTTTTGCTGCCTCGGTCGCGCATGGAGTAACGCCCAGCTAGCG